>NC_061514.1:108642812-108715400 GCF_022539505.1 Lolium rigidum
AGCTTCGTGCAAAAATAGGACCACGGGCGAAAGTTTCGTCCAATTCCGAGAATATTTCTTTACTAGGATTTCTGAAACCAAAAACAGCAGAAAACGACAAGCGGCTCTTCGGCATCTTGTTAATAGGTTAGTTCCAGAAAATGCATAAATATGACATATAATGTGCATAAAACATGTAGGTATCATCAATAAAGTAGCATGGAACATAAGAAATTATCGATACGTTGGAGACGTATCAAGCACCCTGCAGGTGAAGATGGGGAAATCAAAGAACTGGGAGAAGCCCGTAGAACCACCGTGCAATGGCGGAAGGAGAACATTGTGTTTCCAGGTGAGAAGCCACCAAGCAGGCCACCTCCTCCGCCTCCTCCGCCACCTGCAGGGTCTCCTCCGCGTGATGATTCTCCTATGCGCGATGATGATTCCCCTGTGCATGAGCAGTCTCCTCCGCGTGAAAACACTCCGGCGCCGCCTCCTCCTCCTCGTCAGGAGACTCCGCCGCCTCCACCTAAGCAAAGAGGAAGCTAACCGGGGCACCTCCTACGGCTCCGAAGAGATCATCAACTCCGATGAGGGCACGGACTCCGGAGTTGTTACCACATGAGCGGGACCGAAGAGCAAAAGGCGTTTCTTGCGCCGAAGAAGATGTTTATTAAACCGCAAACAATGAAGCACTTTGCCGAGACGAGAATGAAGAGACCTGAGCTGAGATCCGATCATGACCGCTCTCTTGGACGAGTCCTATAGAGCGAGCAAAGAAGCAAAAAAAGTCGCCCGGCTTGGACAGCGGGACAATCGGACCATACCCCACTTCGTCGTGCAGCCCTATGATGATCCGGAGACGGCATCGATGGTCGAACGGGAGGCTAGAGCTCGGGGAGCATCAGTTGATTACGAAGATTACTATCCAACGGCTCAAGTGGTAAACAAGTATAGATACGGAAAAGATCTCGTCAAACCTGGCGAGCTCGCGCGTCTAGGTACTCAGATGCGAAGGTTGCATGACTGGTACCTGAAAGCCTGTCGAAGAGGTGATCGCTACCTCACGGTGTATCTTAGAGATGAGCATTACTTCCGGGGGAACGAGGAGATAAACCTTGAGTTAGAAGAAGCTGTTTCGAGTTATTCAATCAAGACGCCCTCGACAAAGCTGTCATCGGTTGCTACTGCACTGTAAGTGATTTATTTATGTAATTAAGTACTGTAGCTCAGCGCTCATTCATTTGCACTAACAATTATCCTCACTATATTCTTTGTGTACGCTATATATTTAATTATGCGGAATGAAGAAGCTCGAATGCAAAAGAGGCAAGCTCCTACCGGCTGGGGTTCATAGACCCGGACACGGTTCATGAAGTTACGGTTCGAGACTTCGCCAAGGACACGAGAGGACAACATGGTAATGTTTTTAGTGAAGCAAGCGAGACAAAGAGGAAATATTTTTCCCTACAACTTCAAGTGAGTGTTATATATAACATACATTATGCTTGTGCAGCTTCCACTTTATTCTCCTAATCATTGAGCTATGCTTGTGCGGTTTCCACTTTATTCTCCTTATCATTGATCTTCACAAAGGAGTCGTAAAGGTCATGGACTCGAAACGTAAAGAACATGCGGAATGGGCGGACATGGCTGTCATCCTTCGAGAGGTAATTTCAATCAATTTCGTATTGGCATCTTCATCTGTTCTAATTCGACGATATCATCAACTAATCAATAACTCATTTACTCATTATTTTTTGCCGGGGCAGGGCTTGGAAACGGTTCATCACTACTGTTCCGGGTAAATGGAAACCGGAGCTTACATTTGAAGATTACCCTGTAAGTAGCACTATATATAGCTATGTCCATGAAACTCTATGTATGATATTTACTTTCAATACGATGCTTGATTAATTATTAGTTTGATCGAACTATTTTTTCGTAAAGTGTATGTGGCAGGAACGCGGGAATAACTTATGTGGATACTACGTACGCACCTTCATTCGTGACATGACCTGTCCCAAGGGTGGGGATGTCCAAATACATGCCACTCGTGTATGATAACAAATTCTCACAATTATCTTAATTAGTACCATCTATTGTATGATTTCCATTCATATATTGATCTCCTTTTTTAAATATAGATGATACGCCTGCGGGACAGTCTCATAACGGCGGATCAAATACGAGCAATTCAAGAGGAAATCGCGGGATTCTTTCTTACCGAGTGCATAACCCCAGGTGGAGAGCACTATGTGAAGGTCATAGCTAGGTGTTGAGCAACTTTGTATAAGCTAATAGATTTAGTAAAGAGATCCGACTTGATATGCATGCATTACGTGTACTGTTGACGATGTCTATATATATTCACGACGATTTGTTTGTGGTTTCTTGAATGATTTATATGCATTGCTGAAATTCAGCCGCGGCACGAAACGCCCTGTTTTTCGCCGCGGCGGAGAAGCGCTGCTGCACCCTAAACCTGTGCCGCGGCAGAGAAATAGGAATTCTCTGCCGCGGCAGAATACCCCAGGCCCGGTTCGACCACGAACCGGGACCAAAGGCCTTCCACCGCGAGCTCCCTGGCCGCACCACGTGGCGCAGCTTTTAGGCCCGGTGCCTTTTTGAACCGGGACTAAAGGGGGGGCCTTTAGTCCCGCCTAATTGGTCCCGGTTTGGAAACCGGGACTGAAGGCCCAAACGGACCGGGCCTGTAGCCCCGTTTTCCACTAGTGTCTCTCTCCCTAAGGATGGCTTCAAGGCCGGGGTGGGGGGGGGGACTTGCAGCAAATTACACTGATGATCGTCTAGGTTCATTGATATTGGAATTTGGAATATCTTCCTCAGCGTCAAAGAAAGGCAAATTATTTTGACATGCAAGGGTCTCATGTCCCTTAGAAGGTTTACTCAAAAATAGGTAGGAATTTTTTTTACCACAGAAAAATAGAAATATATGTATATCCTACTTGAGACAATATATACTACTCCGTATTTGATTTCTCCCTAACATATATAGTACTCCCTCCGTTCCTTTCTATAATGCATATTATTTTTTTCAATTTTGTTTCAGAATATAAGAGTAAAGCTATGTTTTTTTCAAAGAACCCCTTCCACCGATCTGTTTTCGTCCAGAAAATCTGGAAACGAATCTGTTCCCATCCAACAAATATGGTAACCAAGGCCGACGAACAGAAAACATGGAACCAATCTAGTAGATTGCACGCCTCCTCCTCTCTCTCAGTTCTCCTCACGATCAGGTATGGAAACCAGAGGATTTTCTCCGATCTGATTTCTGTTTCCTATTTTCTCTCTCAGATCGGTAGGGGGTTTTGTGTCAAAATAATTGCTTGCGCTAATTTCCGTGCCAAAAAAGAATAGGCATTATAGAAAGGAACGGAGGGAGTATTATTGTAAGATCATTCAATATTTTTCCATCCTTCTTTTGTCTCATAAGATGTGTTTCCCATTAGTTCTCATTTTCTTGCTTAAGTACAACTTGCAAGATGTTTTTAAATTCACATGTTATTAATAGTCGTGCCTTTTCTATATAATCCTAAATGCGTTGTTTTATAACGTGAGTTTTGTTGCATGTAAAGATAAATCTTTCTGATCTGATTTTCTTTCTGCCCGCGCTAAATAATCAAGTATGCCTTCTGTGCACTCGGATTATGTGCTTCGTTTAGAAAACATGCAAAACCCTTATGTGACTTCGTTGGTTTTACAGCATTACAGCTTGTAGATTTTTTTTCAATAGCTAATATGAGAACTCAACATTCCCAAATTGTTAGTAATTCCAAGATACCTAATTATCTGCGAGTATAATCTTTCATGCATATTTTTCTGGAAGGAGTCTTTGACTATTAGAAATAGCCTGAGATTGATCAAGTTCAACAGCAATATTTATTATCTTTCTTCAATTCCGCTTTCTTGTTCCCTCCACCTATTTGATGTCTAATGAAATAAATGAACAATTATCACGATGTTTTATATTTCATGACATTCTTGTTTTTTTTTAATTTCCATACCGAGTTGTGAATTATGTATGTGCATTGAGAAATAAAATTTGCGAACCCGTAGCAACGCACGTGCATTTATACTATTTTTTTAGAAACATGATAACACTAGCACTAAGTACACTCCTCAATTATTTTTCGAGACTGAAATCCATACTGAATTTGTTCTAAGCTATTAGTATTTGGTATTGTGCTTGTACTGTAAAATCTCCAGAGATATATCTAATGGTATTAAGTTCATAGAAAGGATAGTCTGAATCAAGAAAGGAGTTTGGTGGAAAGGAGAATACTAGGGAAGAGAGATAATCCGGAGCAGAAAAACAACGAAGATGTTAGATTTTGCATTAGCTCATTGACGAGGGATCACCTCGCCAATGCTACGTATTGTAGACTTGGGTTTCGGGAGAGAGCGACGATGGAGATTCCGGGAGCGAGATTAGGCACACGACGTACCCAGCTTTGGGTCCCCTCGGTGGAGGATCCCTACGTGCTGCTAGCAATCCAGTATATGATCATAGATATATTTACAGGGTGCCGCCGTAGGCGGAGCTATGTTGTCTATATTATGTCTATCTGTTGGCCTCTCCTCTATCGGGTGCCCTGGCTGGCTTTATATATGCAACCAGCCTAGGGTTTTACAAGAGTTCTACTCGACTACTTCTTCGGGTTGCCTTGTTGGGCCTTCTCCATATTGGGCCGAGCCAAACCAGGTACACTAATAATGGGTACCCGAAGGGTATACCAATGTCAGTAGCCCCCGAGTGTCTAGGGAAGTCGAAGACTTGTGTAGAGACTCCAAGCATAATCATCTCCAAAGTCGAAGAAATACAGGACGAGGTCCATGTCGAAGATCATGTGTAGCGTAGATGATGTCTCGAAATTATTTTTCTATCGGGTGCGCGGCAGCGCTCCCGATGGGAGTAGCCCCCGAGTCTATGGGCAAGTGCTTGCACTTGGGCATAGACTCAAGTTGTACTATTCGATGAAGAACTTAACTATATTTCCGGAGAACTTGATGAAATCCATGTTCTCCTGATGGGAGTAGGCTCCACTCGAGTCATAGAATTCGAGTTGAGTTTACAAACCTTGATTGTCGTAGATGCTGTCGAAGTTATCTTTCTATCGGGTGCGCGACCAGCGCTCCCGATGGGAGTAGCCCCCGAGGCTACAGCCAAGTGTTTGCACTTGGGTGTAGGCTCAACTTGCTTGTAATCGACTCCACAATTTTTTCTCTCTCTTGTATCTTATCGGGAGGGTGAACAATGCTCTCGATAAGAGTAGCCCCCGAGCCTATGGGCATAGACTCAAGTTGTACTACTCGAGAAAGAACTTTACTATATTTCTGGGTGCAGTCCCTCTTTTTATCGACTCCAAGCCGTTGCTATCCATATCTATATTTTACAGGGATAATGGTAAATGGGGCTGGTTCATCTGACGGATCAGGTACCAGTTAACTGCTCTAGTGGCAATCCGCAAAAACCTACTTCAAGATCACGTCCCTGGACATGATCCCGGGATACTGGTGTTAACTCGACATGTGCCGCTTAAGGTCTTACCATCTGTCGAGTCCCAGTCATATTTTATCGGGTACCTAACGCGTCCGTTAGGATTTTTCTTCGTATCTGTTGATACGGAAAAAAGTAGCAAACCGACGTCAGAGACGGTGCCACGCTGCTCAGAACGGATCCGGGGTCTTACCTTCGCAAAGTTTTGCGGCATTCAGAAATTATTCGCGACTTTTAGCGCTCTGAGAATATATTGTCGAGTGCCTTGTTCGGCTGATACAATGACCCATTTTGCGGGTTCTTCTATATTTTTCTCGGGTGTGATGAGACAGCCGAATATATTGCGTTCTTCTATATTGTCGGGTACATCACCGATGCTCTTTCTCGGAACAATATGACGAGTCAATGGACCCGAGGATTTGTCCATCCTATTTTTTTTGGTTCCTCCTTGATGATAATTTCGTCGAGTTCCTCCTTCAGGAGAATTTCTTCGAGTTCCTCCTTCAGGAGAATTTCTTCGAGTTCCTCCTTGAAGAAAATTCTTCGGATCCTCCTTGAGCAAAATACTTCGGGTTCCTCCTTCAGGAAAATTCTTCGTCGGGTCCTGTCCTCTCTTGCAGACAATTTCGTCGGGTTCTTCCCGAAGACAATTTCGTCGGGTTCTCTCAAGATTTCGTCGGGTTCCTCCCTGAAGAAGATTTTGTCGGATTCCTCCCTGAAGAGGATTTCGTCGGGTTCTTCTATTGAAGACAATTTCGTCGGGTTCCTCTTTGGAGAACATTTCTTCGGGTCCCTCCTTGAAGAGATTTTCAAAGGCGCAGTTCTTCTTTTGTCAACCTGAGATGTACATTAAAGCAGTATGGCGTAGCCCCCGAGTGTCGAGTGCGACGAAAGTAAACAATAATTAACTTTTTGTAAAACAAAGGAACACTTAGCTTATTGGGTACTGACAAAGGATTAACTTGTCAATGCCTACAGATTGTAGACTAGGGTTTTGTTAGAAGTAGAGGGCAAGTAGATCTCGAAGGTTTCAGCCGAAAAGTACTCGACGATTATGAAAACTAGGGTTATGTTGACGATGAGATTCGATCCTTTCTTTGTCCCTCGACTCCCCCTTATATAGGAGGCGGAGCCGAGGGTTTCGTAATACACAAGTTACAGAGTTCGGGAGGGTTTCGTACTCAACCCGTAAGATTACAAATCTCTATCTTTCCTAATACAAACTATTTTTCCTTAACACTAAATGGGCTTCAGAGTCTTCTTATTCTTCGAGTCCCGGGCCTTTAGTAAATCCCGGGTACCATCTTTGGCGAGGCCCATTGGGGATGCCTATGTCGATAGCCCCGAGATTTTTCTTGAATCGAAGAATCGAGGAAAATCTCCAACTTTACTCATCACATAATCTTTCGATATGCAAACACTATTTTGTACGGGGATAACGGTAGTTGGGGCTAGTTCATCCGACGGATCGGGTACTAGTTAAGCTGCTCTAGTGGCAATCCGCAAAAACCTACTTCAAGATCACGTCCCCGGACATGATCTCGGGATACTGGTGTAAACTTCGACAGGTGCCGCTTAAGGTCTTACCATTCTGTCGAGTCCCAGTCATATTTTATCGGGTACCTAACGCGTCCGTTAGGATTTTTCTTCGTATCTGTTGATACGGAAAATAGTAGCAATCCGCCATCAGAGACGGTGCCACGCCGCTCAGAACGGATCTGGGGTCTTACCTTCGCAAAGTTTTGCGGCATTCAGAGATTTATTCGCGCTTTTAGCGCTCTGAGAATATTTTGTCGAGTGCTTTTCGGCTGTTGGAATAGCACATTTTATCGAGTCATATTAAGATGACTTATTTTGTCTTCCCGATGGGAGTATATGTAGAGTTAACTGTGTAACTCGAAATATACTCACTCGTACTTCTTTCTTTTAATAAAAATTCATCGGGCACGCGAACAGCGTTCCCGATGGGAGTAGCCCCCGAGGCTACGAGCCAAGGACTTGTGCTTGGGTGTAGGCTCCACGATTAGTATCCATTGCCGCTATATTTATAATCCTTCTCGACAATTTTATATTTATCGGGTGCGCGACCAGCGCTCCCGATGGGAGTAGCCCCCGAGGCTATGAACAAATACTTGTATTTGATCATAGGCTCTTGCCATTTCCATCTTGTCATACTCAAAATTTTCTCTTCTCCAGAGTAGCCCCCGAGCATTTGAGCAAAAACTTGTATTTGATCAAAGGCTCTCGAAATAATCTTGCGTTGTCGATAAGCTTTTGAAGCTTCATAGTCGAGCTTTTCTTTCACCTTGATGACGTCGTTGCTGATGATAGCCACGATTTCTGTTTTGGAAACATGCCATTACCGCTTCTCTCACTGCCTTGTGGGTCCAAATTCCTCATCTGATGGACACGTCGTGCAAGTGGGGGACACATGTTCTCCCCTTTTTCTGGCACACGTTCCATAACCTCGTCAATGTTAAAATACTTTTTTACCCTCGTCTCCACGTGGTTATCACCTCCCGCATACTTTTTCCATCCAACGGTCCGCCGTTGCACCGCACCTCTATATAAGATCTCCTTCTTCTACCTCGAGCACTTCCGCTCGCGCCGTTCCCCTGCTTCTACCTGCAAAACTTCCTCCTGCGCCCCACAACTCTCAGAGCTCATCTCTTCGCAGCTGCATTCATCCGCCATTGTTGATGCCACCGCGTCGCTTGACCAGGCACAGCACGCCAGATTCATCGATGGCTGCCGCGGATCTAGGAGCTGCGGAGTGGGAAAGGTCCAAGATCACGAACCAGGATATGAACCTCTTGAAGAAGCTGGGGATTAGCAAGAAACCCAAAGCGGTGTGCTTCCCCAGTGAAGAAAGCTACCCAACCCCTCCAATGGGGTATCGGGTAAGTTTTGTTGATCACCTCATCCGCGGTCTTTCCGCCCCCATTCACCCTTTTCTTCGGGGATTGCTTTTTGTTTATGGTCTCCAACTTCACCACCTCACGCCCAACTCTATCCTTCATATTTCCATCTTCATCACCCTCTGCGAAGCCTTCCTTGGTGTCCAGCCTAACTGGGCATTATGGAAGCGCATTTTCTTCTGTCGCCGTAATGGCTCTTCCAATGTGATGCGCGTAGATGTACACGTCCGTTGGGAACCCCAAGAGGAAGGTATGATGCGCACAGTGGCAAGTTTTCCCTCAGTATGAAACCAAGGTTTAATCGAACCAGTAGGAGCCAAGAAGCACGTTGAAGGTTGATGGTCGCGAAATGTGATGCGGCGCAACACCAGGGATTCCGGCGCCAACTAGGAACCTGCACAACACAACCAAAGTACTTTGCCCCAACGAAACGAGTGAGGTTGTCAATCTCACCGACTTGCTGTAACAAAGGATTAAACGTATCGAGTGGAAGATGTTTGCAAAGAAAACAGTAAAACAAGTAGATTGTATGCTATGGAAAGAATAGGACCGGGGTCCACAGTTCACTAGAGGTGTCTCTCCCATAAGATAAAAGCATGTTGGGTGAACAAATTACAGTCGGGCAATTGACAAATAGAGAAAGGCATAATAATGCATATACATGACATGATAAATATAGTGAGATTTAATCCGGGCATTACGACAAAGAACATAGACCGCCATCCAACTGCATCTATGCCTAAAAAGTCCACCTTCAGGTTATCGTCCGAACCCCCTCCAGTATTAAGTTGCAAAGCAACAGACAATTGCATTAAGTATTGTGCGTAATGTAATCAATAACTACATCCTTAGACATAGCATCAATGTTTTATCCCTAGTGGCAACAGCACATCACAACCTTAGAACTTTACGTCATCTGTCCCGGTATCAATGAAGGCATGAACCCACTATCGAGCATAATTACTCCCTCTTGGAGTTAAGAGTAAAAACTTGGCCAGAGCCTCTACTAATAACGGAGAGCATGCAAGATCATAAACAACACATGAACAATAGATTGATAATCACCATAATCATAGTACTCTCCATCCATCGGATCCCGACAAACACAACATATAGAATTACATATAGATGATCTTGATCATGTTAGGCAGCTCACAAGATCTAACAATGAAGCACAACAAGGAGAAGACGACCATCTAGCTACTGCTATGGACCCATGGTCCAGGGGTGAACTACTCACTCATCACTCCGGAGGCGATCATGGCGATGAAGAGTCCTCCGGGAGATGAATCCCCTCTCCGGCGGGGTGCCGGAGGCGATCTCCGAAATCCCCGAGATGGGATTCGCGGCGGCGGCGTCTCCGTAAGGTTTTCCGTATCGTGGCTCTCGGTGCTCGGGGGTTTCGCGACGGAGGCTTTAAGTAGGCGGAAGGTCAACGCGGGGGCCACACGAGGGGCCCGGGGGGCAGGTCGGCGCGGCCGGGGCACGGGCCGCGCCGGCCACCCTCCTGGCTGCCTCGTGGCCCCACTTCGTTAGGTCTTCGGTCTTCGGAAGCTTCGTGCAAAAATAGGACCACAGGCGAAAGTTTCGTCCAATTCCGAGAATATTTCTTTACTAGGATTTCTGAAACCAAAAACAGCGACAATGACAAGCGGCTCTTCGGCATCTTGTTAATAGGTTAGTTCCGGAAAATGCATAAATATGACATATAATGTGCATAAAACATGTAGGTATCATCAATAAAGTAGCATGGAACATAAGAAATTATCGATACGTTGGAGACGTATCGGCATCCCCAAGCTTAGTTACGCTCGTCCCGAGCGAGTAAAACGATAACAAAGGTAATTTCTGAAGTGACATGCCATCATAATCTTGATCATACTATTTGTGAACATATGTAATGAATGCAGCGATCAAAGCAAAGGTAATGACATGAGTAAACAAGCTGAATCATAAAGCAAAGACTTTTCATGAATAGTACTTCAAGACAAGCATCAATAAGTCTTGCATAAGAGTTAACTCATAAAGCAATAAATCAAAGTAAAGGTGTTGAAGCAACACATAAGAAGATTAAGTTTCAGCGGTTGCTTTCAACTTGTAACATGTATATCTCATGGATATTGTCAACATAAAGTAATATAACAAGTGCAATATGCAAGTATGTAGGAATCAATGCACGGTTCACACAAGTGTTTGCTTCTTAAGGTGGAAGGAGATAGGTAAGCCGACTCAACAATAAAAGTAAAAGAATGGTCCTTCGCAGAGGAAAGCATCGATTGCTGTATTTGTGCTAGAGCTTTTATTTTGAAAACATGAAACAATTTTGTCAACGGTAGTAATAAAGCATATGAGTTATGAAGATTATATCTTACAAGTTGCAAGCCTCACGCATAGTATACTAATAGTGCCCGCACCTCGTCCTACTTAACTTGGACTACCGGATCTTTGCATGCCATGTTTCAACCAAGTGTCACAAAGGGGTACCTCCATGCCGCCTGTACAAAGGTCCAAGGAGAATGCTCGCATTTCGGATTTCTCGCTTTTGATTATTCTCAACTTAGACATCCATACCGGGACAACATGGACAACGAGATAATGGACTCCTCTTTAATGCATAAGCATGTAGCAAAGTTATTATTCTCATATGAGATTGAGGATATATGTCCAAAACTGAAACTTCCACCATGATTCATGGCTTTAGTTAGCGGCCCAATGTTCTTCTCTAACAATTTTGCATGCTCCAACCACTAAAATGATAGACCTTCGAGACAAGACGGACATGCATAGCAACTCACATGATATTCAACAATAGTTGATGGCGTTCCCGAAACATGGTTATCGCACAACAAGCAACTTAATAAAATATAAAGTGCATAAGTACATATTCAATACTACGATAGTTTTTAAGGCTATTTTGTCCCATGAGCTATATATTGCAAAGGCGAATGATGGAATTTTAAAGGTAGCACTCAAGCAATTTACTTTGGAATGGCGGGTAAATACCATGTAGTAGGTAGGTATGGTGGACACAAATGGCATAGTGGTTGGCTCAAGGATTTTGGATGCATGAGAAGTATTCCCTCTCGATACAAGGTTTAGGCTAGCAAGGTTATTTGAAGCAAACTCAAGGATGAACAAGTGCAGCAAAACTCACATAAAAGACATATTGTAAACATTATAAGACTCTACACTTGTCTTCCTTGTTGTTCAAAACTCAATACTAGATATTATCTAGACCTTAGAGAAACCAAATATGCAAATCAAATTTTAGCAAGCTCTATGTATTTCTTCATTAATGGGTGCAAAGCATATGATGCAAGAGCTTAAACATGAGCACAACAATTGCCAAGTATCACATTATCCAAGACATTTTTAGAATTACTACATGTAGCATTTTCCAATTCCAACCATATAACAAATTAACGAAGAAGAAACTTCGCCTTGAACATTATGAGTAAAGCCTAAGGACACATGTGTCCATATGCAACAGCGGAGCGTGTCTATCTCCCACAAAGTGAATGCTAGGATCCATCTTATTCAAACAAAAACAAAAACGAAAACAAACCGACGCTCCAAGTAAAGAACACCAGATGTGACTGAATAAAATATAGTTTCAGGGGAGGAACCTGATGATGTTGTCGATGAAGAAGGGGATGCCTTGGGCATCCCCAAGCTTAGACGCTCGAGTCTCCTTAAAATATGCAGGGATGAACCACGGGGGCATCCCCAAGCTTAGAGCTTTCACTCCTCTTGATCTTAGTATATCATTCTCCTCTCTTGACCCTTGAAAACTTCCTTCACACCAAACTTCAAGCAAACTCATTAGAGGGTTAGTGCATCATTAATAATTCACTCATTCAGAGGTGACACAATCATTCTTTTCACTTCTGGACATTGCATAATGCTACTGGACATTAATGGATCAAAGAAATAAATCCAACATAGCAAAAGAGGCAATGCGAAATAAAAGGCAGAATCTGTCAAAAACAGAACAGTCCGTAAAGACGAATTTATAAATGGCACCAGACTTGCTCAAATGGAAAAACTCAAAACTAATGAAAGTTGCGTACATATCTGAGGATCACGCTCGTAAATTGGCAGATTTTTTCGAATTTTCTACAGAGAATTATGCCCAGATTCGTGACAGACAGCAATGCTGTTTCTGCGCAGCAATCCCAAATATAACATCAACTTTGACATAGAAACTTTACTTGGCACAAAAACATGATAAGGAGAGGTTGCTACAGTAGTAAACAACTTCCAAGACTCAATAAAACAAAAAAAATTGCTGTAGGTAAAAACATGGGTTGTCTCCCATAAGCGCTTTTCTTTAACGCCTTTCAGCTAGGCGCAGAAAGTGTAAATCAAGTAACATCGAGAGTAGAAGCATCAACATCATAGCTTGTTCTAATAATAGAATCAAAAGGCAACTTCATTCTCTTTCTAGGGAAGTGTTCCATACCTTTCTTGAGAGGAAATTGATATTTAATATTACCTTCCCTCATATCAATAACGAGCACCAACGGTTCGAAGAAAAGGTCTTCCCAACACAATTGGACAAGATGCATTGCATTCGATATCCAAGACAACAAAATCAACGGGGACAAGGTTATTGTTAACCGTAATATGCACATTATCAATCCTCCCCAAAGGTTTCTTTTTAACATTATCGGCGAGATTAACATCCAAATAACAATTCTTCAATGGTGGCAAGTCAAGCATATCATAAATCTTTTTAGGCATAACAGAAATACTTGCACCAAGATCACATAAGGCATTACATTCAAAGTCATTGAATTTCATTTTAATGATGGGCTCCCAACCATCTTCTAACTTTCTAGGAATAGAAGTTTCAAGTTTTAGTTTCTCTTCTCTAGCTTTTATGAGAGCATTTGTAATATGTTTTGTAAAGGCTAAATTTATAGCACTAGCATTAGGACTTTTAGCAAGTTTTTGTAAGAACTTTATAACTTCAGAGATATGGCAATCATCAAAATCTAAATCATTATGAGCCACAGCAATGGGATCATTATTCCCAAGTTTGGAAAAAATTTCAGCAGTTTTATCACAAGCAGTTTCGAGCGGTTTTAGCAATTTCAGGCAGCTTTGTACGCCTTGCACTAGGAGTAGAAACATTGCCAACACCAATTATTTTACCATTGATAGTAGGAGGTGTAGCAACATGTGGAGAATTAACATTACTAGTGGTGGTAATAGTCCAAACTTTAGCTACATTATTCTCTTTAGCTAGTTTTTCATTTTCTTCTCTATCCCACCTAGCACGCAGATTCAGCCATTAATCTTATATTCTCATTAATTCTAACTTGGATGGCATTTGCTGTAGTAGTAATCTTATTATCAAGATCATTATTAGGCATAACTTTCAATTTTAAAAGATTAACATCGGAGGCAAGTCTATCAACTCTAGAAGCGATAGTATCAATTTTATCAAGCTTTTCCTCAACAGATTTGTTAAAAGCAGTTTGTGTACTAATAAATTCTTTAAGCATGGCTTCAAGACCAGAGGGTACACTCCTATTATTATTGTAAGAATTCCCATAAGAATTACCATAACCATTACCATTAGCAGAAGGATATGGCCTATAGTTATTACCGAGTTGTTCCTATAAGCATTGTTGTTGAAATTATTATTTTTAATGAAATTCACATCAACATTTTCTTCTTGAGCAACCAATGAAGCTAAAGGAACATTATTTGGATCAACATTAGATCTACCATTCACAAGCATAGACATAATCACATCAATCTTATCACTCAAGGAAGAGGTTTCTTCAACGGAATTTACCTTCTTACCTTGTGGAGCTCTTTCCGTGTGCCATTCAGAGTAATTCACCATCATATCATCAAGAAGTTTTGTAGCCGCCCCCAATGTGATGGACATAAAAGTACCTCCAGCAGCTGAATCCAATAAATTCCGCGAAGAAAAATTTAGTCCTGCATAGAAGGTTTGGATGATCATCCAAGTAGTCGATCCATGGGTTGGGCAATTCTTTACCAAAGTTTTCATTCTCTCCCAAGCTTGAGCAACATGTTCAGTATCTAATTGTTTAAAATTCATTATGCTACTTCTCAAAGATATAATTTTAGCGGGAGGATAATATCTACCAATAAAAGCATCCTTGCATTTAGTCCATGAATCAATACTATTCTTAGGCAAAGATAGCAACCAATCTTTAGCTCTTCCTCTTAATGAGAAAGGAAACACTTTCAATTTAATAATATCACCATCTACATCTTTATACTTTTGCATTTCACAAAGTTCAACAAAATTATTGAGATGGGCAGCAGCATCATCAGAACTAGCACCAGAAAATTGTTCTCTCATAACCAAATTCAGTAAAGCAGGTTTAATTTCAAAGAATTCTGCTGTAGTAGCAGGTGGAGCAATAGGTGTGCATAGGAAATCATTATTATTTGCATTTGTGAAGTCACACAACTTAGTATTTTCATGGTTGGCCATTTTAGCAACGGTAAATAAAGCAAACTAGATAAAGTAAATGCGAGTAACTAATTTTTTTGTGTTTTAGATATAGAGAGCAAGACAGTAAATAAAGTAAAACTAGCAACTAATTTTTTTGTGTTTTGATTTAGTGCAGCAAACAAAGTAGTAAATAAAATAAAGCAAGACAAAAACAAAGTAAAGAGATTGAGAAGTGGAGACTCCCCTTGCGGCGTGTCTTGATCTCCCCGGCAACGAGCGCCGGAAAAAGTGCTTGATGCGCGTAGATGTACACGTCCGTTGGGAACCCCAAGAGGAAGGTATGATGCGCACAGTGGCAAGTTTTCCCTCGTATGAAACCAAGGTTTAATCGAACCGAGTAGGAGCCAAGAAGCACGTTGAAGGTTGATGGTCGCGAAATGTGATGCGGCGCAACACCAGGGATTCCGGCGCCAACTAGGAACCTGCACAACACAACCAAAGTACTTTGCCCCAACGAAACGAGTGAGGTTGTCAATCTCACCGGCTTGCTGTAACAAAGGATTAAACGTATCGAGTGGAAGATGTTTGCAAAGAAAACGAGTAAAACAAGTAGATTGTATGCTATGGAAAGAATAGGACCGGGGTCCACGAGTTCACTAGAGGTGTCTCTCCCATAAGATAAAAGCATGTTGGGTGAACAAATTACAGTCGGGCAATTGACAAATAGAGAAAGGCATAATAATGCATATACATGACATGATAAATATAGTGAGATTTAATCCGGGCATTACGACAAAGAACATAGACCGCCATCCAACTCGCATCTATGCCTAAAAAGTCCACCTTCAGGTTATCGTCCGAACCCCCTCCAGTATTAAGTTGCAAAGCAACGGACAATTGCATTAAGTATTGTGCGTAATGTAATCAATAACTACATCCTTAGACATAGCATCAATGTTTTATCCCTAGTGGCAACGAGCACATCACAACCTTAGAACTTTCCGTCACTTGTCCCGGTATCAATGAAGGCATGAACCCACTATCGAGCATAATTACTCCCTCTTGGAGTTAAGAGTAAAAACTTGGCCGAGCCTCTACTAATAACGGAGAGCATGCAAGATCATAAACAACACATGAACAATAGATTGATAATCACCATAATCATAGTACTCTCCATCCATCGGATCCCGACAAACACAACATATAGAATTACATATAGATGATCTTGATCATGTTAGGCAGCTCACAAGATCTAACAATGAAGCACAACAAGGAGAAGACGACCATCTAGCTACTGCTATGGACCCATGGTCCAGGGGTGAACTACTCACTCATCACTCCGGAGGCGATCATGGCGATGAAGAGTCCTCCGGGAGATGAATCCCCTCTCCGGCAGGGGGCCGGAGGCGATCTCCAGAATCCCCCGAGATGGGATTCGCGGCGCGGCGTCTCCGTAAGGTTTTCCGTATCGTGGCTCTCGATGCTGGGGGTTTCGCGACGGAGGCTTTAAGTAGGCGGAAGGTCAACGCGGGGGCCACACGAGGGGCCCGGGGGGCAGGTCGGCGCGGCCAGGGCCTCGGGCCGCGCCGGCCACCCTCCCGGCTGCCTCGTGGCCCCACTTCGTTAGGTCTTCGGTCTTCCGGAAGCTTCGTGCAAAAATAGGACCCCGGGCGAAAGTTTCGTCCAATTCCGAGAATATTTCTTTACTAGGATTTACGAAACCAAAAACAGCGAAAACAACGAATCGGCTCTTCGGCATCTTGTTAATAGGTTAGTTCCAGAAAATGCATAAATATGACATATAATGTGCATAAAACATGTAGGTATCATCAATAAAGTAGCATGGAACATAAGAAATTATCGATACGTTGGAGACGTATCACAATGTCGCCTATAATATAGGCGGCGTTGTTATTTCTGTTCGCTCCTCAGTCAACTACTTCGACGTCAAACTCCCTGACTCCGTTCAAGGGTGGCGCAAGAAGTGGTTATATATTCGGGAAGAAAACCATGGATGCGCTGAAGACAATATTCCTCCTTTCGACGGTGCCGAGAAAATCCTTCGCCGCCGTTCTTGGGACGCAGAAGCTACCGAGGAAGAAAGAGCTTCGACGGAGGCCCTGATGACTCGCATCCATGAGTTGCAAAATACTCGTGGAAAAGAATTATCAGGCATCCAAATTACGGCGTATTTCCTTAGGACTAGAGTGCAGCCTCTTCAGGCTCGCAAAAACCCTCTCTGGAATTATGCTGGCGATGAAGACACAGATCGTTTGTCGACGAATCTGGAAGTCAAGGATTTGGATAGGCTTATCCGAAAAATTTCATCTCTCAAGAAGAAAGATCCTATCCCTTCCACTTATCGCGTAAAACCATACAGCGCCACCAATGCGCTTCCTAAGGTAAACATTGTCGCTTAATTTGTTATTGCCTTGCTATTTGTGTTGTTACTCCTTTTTGACATCCTTCCTTCTTTTTATACAGGACCATCCAAATCTTGTTTCGCTTCCTCCCCTTCCCGAAGGTGGAGAAGTCGAAGAAAGGACGGTTATTTCCGATGATAACCAAGATGCCCCCTCTTTGTGACTGAACCCGCAGATTCTCGAAAGTCTGCAGGATCTGATGAAAAGGAGGACGCCTCTGAAGCCACTGCGTCGGCACAATCTCCTCCTCCTGCTGTTTCTCCAAAGAACAAAAGGAAAAGGAATGATGCCGAAGATTCCGGCACCTCCAAGCCCGAAGAAGCTGTTCCTTCACGCCAGAAGGCAGCTTATGATCCATACCTCGAGACCCTCATCAGTTCGTAAGTACCTTCTCCCTATTTAATTGCACTTGAAGATTTTTGTCTATCTTGCTTTTTATGTTGTCGACATTTACTCGTAGTGATGATGAAGAAGAAGTACCAACTGCTGATGTGGCTGCTCGAACGAGTACGTCACATACATTAGTCGCCTCGGAGACGCCAGTTGAAGGAGAAGAAACTTCGCCTCCTCAACAAAATGTCGGCACTGCTACTCCTCCTTCAAGCCCCCTTGTCCCTTCACCAAAAAGGGCAAGGGTTGAAACAATCCCGGAGCCTACTGTTACCACCCGATTTTGGCCAAATCAGGAGGTGGGCCGTAAGCGAAGATGGGCTTAGAAGATTACACGTGGAGCATCTTTGAAGCGGCTTTGCGCAAGGAGTTTGGGCTTAACCGCCCGTGTATCTGTAACATATTAGATCGCATTGTAAATTAGATTAGAGAGATAGAGTCTGGCCCGTGCACGGTTAGGTGCACGCCCCAATTAGAAAGTCCCTTGGACTATAAATATGTATCTAGGGTTATCGGAAAAGGAGGACAATCATCGTTCAACAAACACAAATCAGGCGCATCGCCACCCCTTCTCTTCGAGGGTTTCTCCCGGTAAGCACTATGCTGCCTAGATCGCATCTAGCGATCTAGGCGATACACGTTTATTCGTCAACCTTGTACTGCTCGTGCTCGAAGCCTTGTTGATGGCGAGCAAGTACTATTTATCCTTAGGTGTTTAGGGGCTTGCATTGGTGCTTTCACGTGCATATCTGCGTGGCAATGCCGTCCCTCGACACCTAGCTGCCCTTACGTCGATCCAGACGTAAGGGCAGCATCTTGCTTGTTCTTACTTAGTAGATCCGATCCGTTATAGTTGCTCCTTGCTCCGCAAGGATTAGTTTAATATCTGCATAGTTAGGCCTTATGCTGGGGTCGGAGGATCCGGTGGTGCGTTAGGCGTTGTTTACCGTCCCTGCGAGGGATGTTCCGAGGATCAACGTTATGTTGGTTTTTAGGCCTCTCGTAGGGGTAGTTTGCATCGTCTCTCGTAGCTGCTAGGCCCGATCACACTTAGGACGTTCCGATTATGCGGTGAAAACCCTAAACTGTCGTGGATCGTTTTAGCTTTGTCCTGATCAAGCAGGATCCCCATGCCATTGTAAATCCAACGTGAAACATGGGGCGATCGGCTCCTTGAGCCGATCCACGAGGAAACCCGAGAGCCGATAGGGCTCGTATTTAATGTTTACATGTCTGCCATGCAGGAACAATCGAAGCACTAACACCTTCCCGATCGGGTCTAGGTCGGGTGGCACGCCCTAGCAACCGCCGAGACGCGCGCCAGAAGATTTGCGGGACGACGCGAGGTGCCAGGGATCCACTAAGCGGCCCTGGGAGCTTCCCGGCTCTTCGTGTTGCTCAGCCAAAGCCCGTCGGGGGGTTTTGGAGGGTAACACATTCTGGCACGCCCGGTGGGACTGGAGATCAACTATCTGGTGGCTCATGGAAGATCAACGCGACAGGAGATCAACTATGTGGTGGCTCATTCACTGCATCGGCACTCTGAGAGCCTGGTGAACACTTTGGAGCGCGTTGCGCTCCGTGTGGTGCAAGAGATCATGGAGCGTCGTTACTCCCCTTCAGGACCTGTTCTAGGGACTCACCAGGGAGAGGTGCAACTCCACACCAGGCCGCCTCTGCCGTACGCAATGGCGGCTCCACAGCAACAAGGCTCACCGGCATACGTCGTCTACAAAGTTGGGGGTGACCCGGGCGAATATCAGTTCTTGAATGACCCGCCCAAGGAAATCCCACACGGATACGTGTGCACGTATGTGCCGGACTGCAACAACTGGACGCAGGCGATCCAGGCTCCACCAGGAGAGATTGCCGGAGCAGGAGCAATTGTTCCGGCAGGAAGAACGACTGCAGCAGCGGGGAGTTTAGGAGCAGAAGCTGAGAAACAAGCGTGGTTAGCCAAGTATACCACTGCACCAGTCCAGGAAAGCTCAGCTGCCACTACCTCCACCGCAGATCAGATCAGCGCAGTCCTCAGAGATCAATTCGGCATCTTGCCGAAGAAGAAGATAATCGGCTATTCCAAGCCGTACCCAATGAGTTCGACCTGATCCCACTACCACCCAAGTACCGGCTTCCGGACTTCAACAAATTTAGTGGGTCAGAAGGGTCAAGCTCCATCGAGCACGTGAGCCGATACCTGGCCCAGTTGGGCATGGTTTCAGTATCGGATCAGCTACGGGTGAGGTTCTTCTCGCAGTCCCTCACCGGTCCGAGCGTTTGGATGGTACACCTCGTTGCCGCCAAATTCGAGTGCACTCATGGAAGCAGCTGGAGGAACTGTTCCACACCCAGCACCATTCGGAAGCTATCGAAGCCGGTATTGCCGAACTAGCACGAGTTCGGCAGAAGCGAGGAGAGACAGTCTCTGAGTACATCCAACGTTTCAGAACTGTCAAGAACCGATGTTATTCGGCTCACCTAACTGAGAAAGAGGCAGTCGAGCTGGCCGTGGCAGGCCTTGCAGCGTCGTTCAAAGACCTGACGTTCCAGGTTGAGTACAACTCGTTGACGCACCTGGTCAGTCGACTGACCTTATATGAACAGCGCCATCCAGAACTGTATCAGGACAAGTTCAAGCGCGCGATAACCCTGGTCAATGCTGATGAGGATGAAGATTCTGTGGAAGATCAGGAAGTTGCAGTAGCCGAGTGGACTCGGACGCCGCACTCTGTGTCCTCGCAAATGGGTGAACCCGCCGTGGCCTCCAAGAGGGTTGGACTTTGACGTGACCAAGACCGAGCGGATCTTCGATCCGCTACCGAAAGAGAAACGAGTTGAAGCTACCCGAAGGCCACAAGATCCTCTGCGGCACGAGAGATGAACAAGAGGCCATACTGCAAATGGCATCATACGTTCACGCACGCCACCAACGACTGCAAAGTGTTGCGCGCACAAATTCAGATGGCGATAGAAGCAGGCCGATTAACTTTCGGACAGTTTGCCATGAAGGTAGACATGCGTCCGTTTCCGGACGTCAACATGGTGGACCTAAGCCACTCCATAAGAGAGCCAGGGTTCTCTTTCGATGTCAATATGGCAGGGTTTGTGATCCACCATGGCATGGACAAAGCAGAGAGCAGCCACTCTCGTGGCAAGGATAAAGAGGAGGCCGTTCCACGCGACCGGCCCCAAGACGAGGACAGACGGTACCTAACCGAGGAGGAGGTGAGAAGCATACGGTATCAGCGCCCACTTTCCGTGCATCTCCTTAACAAATATGAGCAGCAGTACGACCGACGTCGCCGCTACGACGACGACGATGGAGGATATCGTCGGTCTGATGCAAACAGGAGGTATCGTCAGAATGACGACAACAACGACGGGTACGAACGTCGCGCCAGTGGGAGGTCAAGGGAGCAAGACAACGTGGACAAGCACTGGAACTGTCCCTTCTTCAAACATTGCTGGGACTCAGGGATGAGCCATTTCCAACAATCGAGAACTGCCCAGAATGCACACAGCAAAGGAGAAGGGCGAACGAAGTTTCAGTGTTCGAGCGTCTAGGACCTCTCCCACAGCAGAGTAAACGAGCTGAGTCATCTCAAGAAGAATACTTTGAGGAGTCAGATGGAGAAGAAGATAGGTATCACCGACCAAGGTGGTGCCCTGATGGACTTAGCCATTCTCAGAAGCGTCGGGTGCAACGGCTGCGAAACCTGGAAGAAGCCGAGGCACATTACTTGTATACGTTGAGAAGAGCACGGCCCGATCTGGCCGTAAAAATTCAGCAAATAGTGGAGACGAAGGCGCGCCCGCCAAAGAAAGTATGGCGCCCAAAACAGGCGAAAGCCGATGCACAGGCATCGGCTGATGCCGATGCAGAGGCATCGGCTAATACAAACATGATATCCGTGACCCGGACGGAGTAGCAAGTCCAAGACATTGGACATACGTGGCAAGGCCGATCCCTGAGATCGGCCCTCAAAAAAGGAAAAGCAGGGATCTTATCTCCAGCATGCCACGTAGCTACAGCGAAAATTCAAGAAGTTGCAAATCATCACCAAAGCATTGCAACAGAAAGGAAGGCCGATTCCCGAAATCGGCCAAAATTATCCTCAACATACCTGGTCTGTGTTCAGCATTGATCCAACAGATGCCTGAAGAGCCGATGCCATCAATCACTTGACAGAATCGGCTCGGGGGGCACATAGATGGATGAGATACGAGGATACGGAGCTGGGAACGGATGTCAAATTTCCAGTAGAACAGCTCAAGTATGGGGGCCGATACGTAAACAAATCGGCCGCAAAAAATCGAAGATACATAAATTTTTGGGCACAGCCGATGCGAAGACATCGACTTAAGAATTCAAAGCCGATGCACGGCCATCGACTCAAGGGATACGACTGTTACAAGCAGAAGCCTAATGGAGCAGTCACCTGAGGTACGTAGCGAGGTTCTACTAAAGAAGTCCCTCAGTGGAATTGTCGGCGGCTCCGTTAGCAAGGCTTCAAGGTCAGCAGCGCCAGCACAAACATGCAGTTCGGGTTAAGGGTGAACCCGACAAAGGAGCCATATTTTCTTCTCTTCTCAGACCAGGAGCGACCAAAGTTGGGGAGAGCATCAGGAAACATCCTCACCAGGAGTTGCATTAGCTTGCCAAAGATGGTGAGCCAATCTGATCAGCCAGGCGCAGGACTTGGGCGGAAGAAGTTGGGGGGCAGTGTGCCCTGAAGGTTCCTTTGCTATAGGAAGCCGATTTTCTTAAAATCGGCTGGATCTACATCATAACTTGTCTGAGGAATGGTGCTGATGTCACGAAAATGTCAGTTTCCGCATACAAGTCAATCGAGCGACAAGCCCAGAGCTCTATTATGGACACTTGCCCAAAACCAGGCTACCAGCCCGCTGAGTTCGCTGGTGAGAGTCACGGTCCTGTTGAGGTGTCTCATGGTGCAAAGCCGATGCTTGGACATCGACTCTAGTACGAGTACACAAGATCTACCAACTGCATGTTCAAGATGCGAATTCGACAGTACTGTCAGAAGCATCAGTTAAGCTGTTGGTAATTCCGCTACAATATCGGTTTTTTAGCGGAGAAAAGGTAATCGACGGGGGCAAGTTTGGCTGTTTTTGCATAGTAACTGCCTCAAATTGCCTGCAAAGCTCTTTGTTCGATCTGTGCATCTTCACCACTAGCCTCGCCTTGACTGAGGCTCGGGGGGCAGCTGGTCTGATAAGGGTTCTGTTTTCAAAGCCGATTGGGGTATCATCGGCTGATCCTTCGTCACAACTTCCTTCAGCAGATGATGAATTCTTGAAGAGTATCAGGTCTCAAAGTCATCAGTTGAGGAGCGGAGGGATGGATTACGTAGGACCGATGCGTTAACATCGGCTTATTAAGCGTTGGTTGAGGAGAATCGGCTAAATCAATTGGGGGAAAATCGACAAAGTCAGATTAGAGGAAATTCTTCATTAATAAAAGGGATTTCTTACAATGGAGAGCTGATTACTCAAACAAAAGGGGAACAGATTACTACTGCTGGTCTTATGCTAGTAACTCCCTACTCTAAGGGCTGTTGCCGTCTTCGTCATCGCTGGGGTAGCCGCCCTCATCGCTGCTGTTGACGAATTCCTCGTCGCTGCTACTGTGACCTTCAGCGGGGGCCTCCTCCTCGTCATCATCATCATCCTCATCGGACCAAGCCCAGCCACGGATGCGCTTTGGCGGCGGTTCTTCGGAGGAGGTGTCATCTTCTGGTTCCTTCTTCGTGTCAGAGGAGACATCTTCGTCTTCATCGTCCTCTTCTTCTTCTTCTTCTTCCTCTTTGATAGAGGAGGTGAATTTACCTTGGAAGAGGGGGTCGTTGCTGTCGCTCTCCGCCTCTAGTTCTCCATCGATCAAGAACCGAAGATCGTCTTCCCCGTCAGTCAAAGGCATGTCACCATCCGACCAGACGAGGTCTTCGGGTCGGCCTTCAGGCACGAAGGCGAAGTCGAATTCTTGCTCATCCCAATGCTCGGGGGCGCGCCGGTTGTATGCTTCCATATGATTGACCTCCGACTCTCCCTCGCTGGCGGAGGAGGATTGGGAAGAGGAGGGAGAAGACATGGCTATGAAGGAGGGGGGTTTTTCGGCTGACGACTGGATTGAAGCAAGGGGGTGAGGAAGAGAACTGTTCGATGTGGCCGGATAAAAAAGGGGGATAACGATTTAATGCCTAAGCAGTTTCCGAGGACGTGGTGCCAGAGCTGTCAGATCGTGCAGAGAAGGCGAGGAGGCAAGACGTCATCATGGGGAATACTGCAACGGTTCCGCTCTGACACGACATGACCCTTCGAAGAAAGCAGATGGTTTTGCAATTATCATTATCAAAACCAGGGGGGCATGTGTTACCACCCGATTTTGGCCAAATCAGGAGGTGGGCCGTAAGCGAAGATGGGCTTAGAAGATTACACGTGGAGCATCTTTGAAGCGGCTTTGCGCAAGGAGTTTGGGCTTAACCGCCAGTGTATCTGTAACATATTAGATCGCATTGTAAATTAGATTAGAGAGATAGAGTCTGGCCCGTGCACGGTTAGGTGCACGCCCCAATTAGAAAGTCCCTTGGACTATAAATATGTATCTAGGGTTATCGGAAAAGGAGGACAATCATATTCAACAAACACAAATCAGGCGCATCGCCACCCCTTCTCTTCGAGGGTTTCTCCCGGGTAAGCACCATGCTGCCTAGATCGCATCTAGCGATCTAGGCAGTACACGTTTATTCGTCAACCTTGTACTGCTCGTGCTGAAGCCTTGTTGATGGCGAGCAGTACTATTTATCCTTAGGTGTTTAGGGGCTTGCATTGGTGCTTTCACGTGCATATCTGCGTGGCAATGCCGTCCCTCGACACCTAGCTGCCCTTACGTCGATCCAGACGTAAGGGCAGCATCTTGCTTGTTCTTACTTAGTAGATCCGATCCGTTATAGTTGCTCCTTGCTCCGCAAGGATTAGTTTAATATCTGCATAGTTAGGCCTTATGTTGGGGTCGGAGGATCCGGTGGTGCGTTAGGCGTTGTTTACCGTCCCTGCGAGGGATGTTCCGAGGATCAACGTTATGTTGGTTTTTAGGCCTCTCGTAGGGGTAGTTTGCATCGTCTCTCGTAGCTGCTAGGCCCGATCACACTTAGGACGTTCCGATTATGCGGTGAAAACCCTAAACTGTCGTGGATCGTTTTAGCTTTGTCCCGATCAAGCGGGATCCCCATGCCATTGTAAATCCAACGTGAAACATGGGGCGATCGGCTCCTTGAGCCGATCCACAGGGAAACCTGAGAGCCGATAGGGCTCGTATTTAATGTTTACATGTCTGCCATGCAGGAACAATCGAAGCACTAACACCTTCCTGATCGGGTCTAGGTCAGGTGGCACGCCCTAGCAACCGCCAGGACGCGCGCCAGAAGATTTGCGGGACGACGCGAGGTGCCAGGGATCCACTAAGCGGCCCTGGGAGCTTCCCGGCTCTTCGTGTTGCTCAGCCAAAGCCCGTCGGGGGGTTTTGGAGGGTAACACCTACTCTTGAATTGAGTAGCTCCTCTAACCCTCTCTTGGATGATGTAAGTTCTTAATTCGCTTGTCGCTGTCTATATTTTCTCCATTTGCTTCTACGTGCCGTCATTTTTCCCATACCGACATTTTCTTTCTTTGTCCTTCCTTGATAGCCTATGATCAAAGAGCTTCTTCACATTGGTGCTCAATTCATTGGGTACCGTGATTATGCCAGCAAAACTGAAGGTAATGCTTCGTTACTTCTTTTCTGCTTCTGCTTTCTTGCTCTCTTGTTGTCGACGTTTTTAACTTTCTTGACAGAAAAACTGGCGGAGGTCAACGAGCGTGCCAATACACTTGCTCAAAAATTAGAGCAAAGTGAAGAGGCTCGTAAGAAGGCCGAGTCGGATGCCGTTGAAGCTAGGCGAGAAGCTGACAAAGCCAAGGCTGATGCCGCTGGTGTCGAAGATCTTCGGAAACGTCTGCATGATGCCGAGACTTCGTTAAGCGATCACATAACTGCACAAATTGCTCGTGAAGAGGCGATTACTAAACGTATAAGGACGCAAAATCGTCGCTTTGTCAGTAAGTATCTGAACCACTTCATATCCTTTGGATTTTTCTTTTCTGCACTCTTTTGCTGATCGGATTTATTTTTATTTTTATTTTGACAGATAAGACCTCTCAAGAATTTGAACTTGAAGATCCCGACAATGATCCTCTTCTTGACGCCGTTTCGTTCCTTGAGTTTCATGGAACAGAAGCGCGTGAGGGCATTGATGAAGCCAGGGCAGGGCTGTCGAGGCTTTTCCCCTACTTCTTCCCGAAGAAAGAGGAACCCGCGACTTTCCTTGCTCTTGCCAAGTGCTTTAATCCTCCCGAAGATCTAGGGCTGAAGATGCGCCATGAAAATATGAAGGTTGCCGTTGAAAGCACTGTTGCCTTGGTTGCTGATAGTCAACAGACCATTGACTGGGCAAAAGTGGGCAACACGGAGCAGATAGAGCAAACAAAATGGCGATCATTGATCAAGGCGGCAAAGCTGAATACGAAGAAAATCCTGGCCTATCTCGGGATCAAGCCATCTTCGACTCCCAGCTCATCAAGGCCGGAGGTCTAGTTTAATGCTCTTTTGCTTTGTTTTTAGTTTATCTCCTCCTTTTGGTACTGCCGCCATAGTGCTCCTGGCGATAATTAGGTCTTCTAGAGGTCCTTCTTTTGTAACAGACATGTATATATTATGAGAATGAATGGGAATCTATCTTTGTATCGATGATTGATGTCGACGTTTTTCTATTTTTTCAGTTAATTTTTGACAACTATACGTCAATTCCTGGTCCTTCCGAAGTTTTTCCTTCGTCCCTTCCGAAGAAGTCCTCTGTCCCTGTTAATTTTGTTGATGATTCTGCGAGTAAGGATTTGACAGAAGAATTGAAAGAACTTCGAGGACAACTCCAGTCCGTGAAGAAGCAATCGCTTATGCTCATGGAACAATCTCGAGAATCTTCTGAAAGGGAAAAAATTGCACTCCAACAAGCTCAAGCTGCCATCGCTGAGAAGGACTCTGCTGTTGCTGAAGCTGTTGCAGCTACGTCTCGAGAAAATTCTATGCTCCAGCTGCTGATAGATACTAGCTTGGATATGGCAGGTATGTTTCATTATCTTTGTCGTGCTTCTTCTTTTTCTTTGTTGCTTATCTCCTTATTACTCACTGACTTGTTGTAAGAGACAATAGGTGCTTTTTTAGATGCTGCTACTGAAGATGAACGTGTCGAAGCTCGCTCCAGTGTTCTTCTTCGGCTTGCACGTGAGCATGGCTCGACTTTTTGGGGCACGCCTGAGCGAACTCGCCAAATCGTCAGATTTCAAGATCGCGCGCTTCAGGTTCGCGAGTATCTTGACTTCTGTACGAGGACTTTGTCTCTGGTCTATGGTACCATGTTTCCTCGCAATAAGATGCCAGAAACCCTTCCTGCGTTGATGGATAAATTTCGAGATGCTCCTCGCATTCATGGCTTTGTACGAGCCCAACTAGCTGCTGGCGCAAGGTTTGCGATGATCATGATAAAAATCTGCTACCCGAAATTAGACGTGGGGCAAATTGTTCCAAAGTTTTTGGAGAAGATGTCAACGAGGAAAAGAAACTTCGGCAAATATGATGATATTGTTACTCCTGTTGCCGAAGACATGATGGATGAACTTCTTCGGATGGATGCCGAATTCTTCGTGAAGGGCAGCTACGCTGAGCATAGCACTCGTGCTGTAAATAATGAGCGCTTAACCATAGACAATATATTGGGAAATCCTTGAAGATAAACTTGTTCCAAAGATTGTATCTTGTGTATATGATCTATATTGTAAAGTCATTATATTTTTATTTTTGTCGCCAAGCCCCCGGGCGTTTTGATTGCAGTATTTTTGTTTATTATAATGCGAGGTTGTCCCAAGGCAAAATAATATATACTGTGTACTATTTTTTTGCGGGTGCGAGCCCCCAAGCTTTTTGTTGACCGCTATTTGTCGATATCTCTTTTTATTTTGGCGAGGTATTTTATACCAAGGCAGGATGTTTCTTTTGTGTTTATCGACACTGTATATATATATATTGTATCGTTTTAGGGGGAAGCCCCCGAGCCTGTCGAGAAAGATATATAATTCCACTATCTTTATTATATTGCAGCACCGCGAGCCCGCCTCATTAAAAACCTTTCCCGGCCCCACTCGGTGCCCCGAAAAAGGAAAAGAGTGCGTCTGAAAACTCGCGGGCGTTTCAGTACATTGTATGTATACAGAGGAGACTATATTTCGGCATCTAAGCGTAAAAACGCCTGAGCTGCGCCACGTTCCAAGGATTTGGCTCAACGTTCCCCGTCTTCTTGTCCTTGATTCTGTATGCTCCTCCTTCGATTACTTCTGTGACGATGTAGGGTCCAAGCCATGGTGACTCGAGTTTTTCATGACTTTTTTGGTTGAGTCGCAAAACTAAGTCACCAAGTTGAAAAGACCTTGGCCGCAATCGTCGACTGTGGTAATTCTTCAGGTCCTGTTGATATTTAGCGACTCGTGACAGGACTTCGTCTCGAGCTTCGTCAAGTGCATCGACGTCGTCCTCCAAAGCTTTTCTCGAGGTTTCTTCATCATATTCTGTGACTCTTGGAGAATCATGCTCTATTTCTATCGGCAGGACTGCTTCGGCTCCATGGACCAGAAAAAACGGCGTCTCCTGCGTCGCCGTATTTGGTGTTGTTCGGATACTCCACAACACACTTGGCAGCTCATCTGGCCAAGTATGCCGAGCTTTTTCCAATGGTCCTAGCAAGCGCTTTTTGATACCATTGCAGATGATGCCATTGGCCTTCTCGACTTGACCGTTGGTATGTGGATGTGCAACAGACGCAAAAATCAATTTGATGCCCACTTCTGGCAGTATGCTTTGAACTCCTTGGACGTAAAATTACTGTCGTTGTCTGTGACAATGCTATGAGGGACTCCAAATCTAAAGACGATGCTTTTCACGAACTTAATTGCTGACGCGCCGTCCGGTGAATTTATCGGCTTTGCTTCTATCCACTTTGTAAATTTGTCGACAGCGACAAGCATATACTCATAACCTCCTGGCGAAGCTTTGTGTAATTTTCCCACCATGTCGAGACCCCATTGAGCAAAAGGCCAAGACAATGGGATTGGCATAAGTTCTGCTGCGGGAGAGTGAGGTTTGGCAGCAAACCTTTGGCACGCGTCGCATGTTCTCACTATTTCCTTCGCGTCCTCAATTGCTGTTAACCAATAGAATCCTGCTCTGAAAACTTTAGCCGCAATAGCTCGGCTGCTTGCGTGGTGCCCGCATATTCCTTCGTGCACATCTTTCAGGATGATTCTTCCTTCTTCGGGTGTAACACATCTCTGTAGCACGCCCGAAATGCTTCGTTTGTACAACTCCCCTTTTATCACAGTAAAAGCTTTTGATCTCCTTATTATTCGCCTTGCTTCAACTGGATCGTCGGGTATTGTTTTCCTTAAGATGTATGATATGTAAGCCTGCATCCATGGAGTGTGCACCATCATGACTAGCTCCTGCTCCTCTTCTTCTTCTACTGGGTCTTTGGTGGTACTCGAGGATTTCTCTTTTTTCTCCTTCTTTATTTTCGCTGGCTTTGTTGATCTCTCGCTTATCTCTTCCCAAAACACGCCTGGAGGAATCGCGAGACACTGTGACCCGATGTTTGCGAGAACGTCGGCTTCATCGTTACTCATCCTGCTGATGTGGTTTACCTCGCATCCATCAAATAATTTCTCCAGCTCATTGTACACCTCTTTGTATGCTATCATACTTTCGTTGACTGCATCACATTGGTTCATAACTTGCTGTGCCACCAATTGTGAGTCGCCAAAGATTTTCAATCGGGTTGCACCACAAGCTTTCGCCATCTTCATCCCGTGTATGAGGGCTTCATATTCTGCTTCATTGTTAGACGCATTTGGAAACGTCATCCTTAAGACATATTTCAACTTGTCGCCTTCAGGCGATACCAATATCACGCCTGCTCCAGCACCTTCCAACCTTTTGGACCCGTCGAAGCTCATGGTCCAAGTTCTCGATAAATCTGGAGGCCCCGTGTTTTGTAGCTCCATCCACTCTGCAATGAAATCTGGTAAAACCTGCGATTTTATTGCTTTTCTTTTTTCATACGTGATGTCCCGAGGAGAAAGTTCTATTCCCCAAAGGGAGACACGACCCGTAGCTTCTGGATTGTTCAGTATATTTGACAAGGGAGCTTCATTGACCACTATTATCGGGTGCGCCGAAAAATAGTGTCGCAATTTTCTTGCTGTCGTGAATACTCCATATGCCAGTTTCTGATATTGCGGGTACCGCTGTTTTGAAGGCGACAGTACTTCGCTGATGAAATATACTGGCCTCTGAACTCCATGAAGCTTGCCTTCTTCTTCTCTCTCGACTACTAGGGCTGTGCTGACCACCTGTGGTGTGGCTGCAATGTATAAGAGGAGAGGTTCTTTCTCTTTAGGCGCCACCAGGATTGGTGGTGTCGAAATTGCCCGCTTGAGGTTCTCGAAGGCCCTATCTGCTTCCTCGTTCCATTGAAATTTTTCGCCCTGTTTGATCAATGCGTAGAACGGCAATGCCTTTTCTCCTAGCCTGGCGACGAATCTGCTTAAAGCTGCGACTCGTCCCGTTAGCTGTTGTACTTCTTTCAACTTTGTTGGCTTTCTCATAGTCACGATGGCCTGGATTTTTTCAGGGTTGGCTTCAATCCCCCTTGCTGATACTAAGAACCCGAGAAGTTCTCCTGCAGGAACTCCAAAAGAGCACTTTGTCGGGTTCAGCTTGAGGCAGAATTTATCGAGGTTGTCGAAGGTTTCCTTCAAATCTTCGATCAGAGTCGACGCCTTCTTTGATGTTATTACGACATCGTCAATGTAGACTTGTACATTTTTTCCAATCTGTGTTAATAGGCACTTCTGCATCATCCGCTGATATGTTGCTCCCGCGTTTTTCAAACCAAAGGGCATTGTTTTGTAGCAAAACACGCCGTAAGGTGTGATGAACGCTGTCTTGGCTTCATCTTCTTCTTTTAATCTGATCTGGTTATAACCAAAGTATGCGTCCAAAAAGGAAAGACGTTCGCATCCTGCCGTGGAGTCGATGATTTGATCGATCCTTGGGAGGGGAAAGTGATCCTTGGGACAATGTTTATTGAGACACGTGAAGTCGACGCACATGCGAAGGACTATTGTGTTTTTTTCGGCACCATCACTGGGTTAGCTACCCATGTGGCTTCTGTAGATATTTCTTTGATGAAACCAGCATCTTTGAGTCGATCTATTTCGATAACATGGCTTTGCGGCTAGGTTCCGAAAAACGCCGCAAAGGTTGCTTGACTGGTCTTGCGAGAGGATCCAAATTGAGGTGGTGCTCGGCGAGTTCCCTGGGTACTCCTGGCATGTCAGCTGGACACCATGCGAAGATTTTCCAGTGCTCACGGAGGAACTCGACGAGCGCGCTTTCCTATGCGATGTCCATGTTTGCGGCAATGGATGTCGTTTTCTTTGGGTCTGTCGGGTGGATCTGTACCTCTTTTGAATCCTTGGTTGTGTTGAAAGTTGGCTCCTTCGAAGATCTCCCTACCTCTGGCAACACATCATAATCAGTGAACCTTGGCGCCGCATATTCTGCTTGCATCCCGAAAGTTTCTGACAGTCGATGAAAATCCTTGTCGCATTTATCAGATAACGCGAAACTTCCTTTGATTGTGATAGGTCCCTTGGGCCCAGGCAACCTCCACAACAGATATGTATAATGCGGCACTGCCATGAACCTGGCATACGCTGGTCGTCCCAACAAAGCGTGATATTGCGACGGAAAGTCCACAACTTCGAACTCCAAATTCTCTATCCTGTAGTTTTCTCGGGTTCCAAACTGAACGTCGAGGTTGATCTTGCCCAACGGGTAACTTGGCTTCTCTGGTGTAATCCCGTGGAAACGTGTGTCAGTTGGTTTCAAGTTTGCCAGGGATATGTTCATCTTCCTCAATGTATCTGCATACATAAGGTTTAAGCTGCTGCCGCCATCTATGAAAACTCTCGACACATCAAAACCAGCGATTACTGCGGGTAAGATGAGTGCTGATTGCCCTGGTCGAGGAACTTGCTGCGGATGGTCCGCGATTGTGAAGCCAATGTGTTGCCCCGACCAATTTAGGTACTCGACTGTTGGTGGAGGCATCTTCTCTGCCATGAACACTTGTCGTGAGATTACCTTCTGCGCCCTGTTGGATGGCCTAGCTTTCTGAATCATCGAGACCGCACCGTTAGAATTAGGATCAACATATGGAGGTGGGTGTGGTGCTGCCGCTATTCTGAGCTGGTGCCGATTTTCGTCCGTAATTGCGGGAGGAGGTGGAAGGTGGATCTCGCTCCTTGGCCCCTGGGGGTTTCTATTCGTGGCCTGGGCATTTGCGATTCCTGCGGCTCGTAACATTGCCTGAAAATTTCGGCAGTCTTTCTGGAGATGCCCTGACTGCCTCTTTCCATTATTGTCAAGATAAAAATGCATTTGGCACGGACCGTTCATCATCTCTTCGGGGGACACATAAGGACTTTGGAACCTTGGTCCACTGTTTTGTCTGTTGCCGCGAGAATCGCCTCTATTGTCGCCTTGATGCTCGTTACTCCTTTGATAGTCATCTCGATCGTTTCCTCCGGGATTTCCTCGAAAGCCAGCCGATATATGGCCGGGAGCATCGTTGTTGTAGAACCGGCGAGAAAATCGCCTTCTATTTTGATAATTTCGACCACGATCCTCTTCGGCGACTCGTGTCGCTTATTGTATATTGCGTCTTCTCCATCTGCCCATTTATTGGCTATCTCCATGAGTGCTGATATGGTCTTAGGGTTAGTTCTCCCCAAGTCCTCGACGAAATCTCCTCGCCGAATTCCTGCTACGAACGCATCTATTGCTCGCTCGTCAGTTATATCTTCTGCCGAGTTTTTTATAATGTTCCACCGCTGTATATATTTTCTCATGGACTCGTCATGTTTCTGTCGACACGCCCTCAACTCTTCCAATGACGCAGGTTTCTTGCAGGTGGATCGGAAATTTTTCACGAAGATATCCTCAAAGTTATCCCAGCTGTCGATGGAACTTGGGGGGAGTTTCTTTATCCAAGATCTCGCGGCACCGCTCAAGTGAACTTGGATACTTTGCATGGCTGTTGCTCTGGTTCCTCCTACTAGCTTTACCATCTCTAGATAATCAACGAGCCAATCTTCGGGATCCTGCAAACCGTTGAATTTCTTGAAATTTTCGGGTAACTTGAATCCTTTTGGGAATCGAGTTTTTCGAACCCTTCTCGTAAAGCACGGGAGCCCACACATATCTTCGTCGGCAACTTCTGGTGAGTGCTGACGCTCCCTTCTTTCTTGTCGCGCTCTATCCACCCTTACTTGGACTGCTGTGTCTCTTGCTCCACTTGTTCTTGGTGGATCTTGAACTGCTGCGGTGGGTCGTGGACTATTTTGCCTAGGATTTTCTTCGGGAGGCGTTGCTGCAAATGCTGTTCCCATAACTCCTCCTCACTAGTAGGAAAACCATTATAGGTAGAAACAACAACTGTGGCGCACGAAACTGTCCATGCGCCACAAAATTATTTCTGTGGCGCACCACATTCATGCGCCACAAAAATTTGACCGTTTCTGTGGCGCACCGTCAGCTCCATGCGCCACAGAATGTCGACTTTCTGTGGCGCACTGTGGCTGGTGCGCCACAGAATTTCCATGGGGCCCACGCGGGGTCCGAGCATCGCACATGGGCGAAGTGAATTCTGTGGCGCATGGTGGCATATGCGCCTACGTAGTTCAAAATTCCGTAGCGCATGGTGGCATGTGCGCCACGAAGTTCAAAATTCCGTGGCGCATGGTGGCATGTGCGCCACGTAATTATTAACTTCGTGGCGCACCAACAATATGCGCCACGAATTCGCAGAGATTTTTCTACCCACGCAACTCCACCCCCCCCCCCCGTGGATCGCCTTTTTTACCTTTGTAAAAAATAAAAGAAATAGATAGAAATTTCAAAAAATAAAATCCTTCGATATTCCCATATATTATGTCATCTAGCACCACTGAAATTTAACAAACATAAATTTTGACTTTTTTTGCAAAATTGCGTGGGAAAATCATCAAACTGGATTTCTGGTTGCATACGAACTCGAAAAAAAACGCACAATATATCAAAATGTTCCCACGAAAATTCTACATCTGAATTCACCGGGGTTTGCCCGGTTGGACAATTTTTAGAATCACCAAATTCGAAAAGAGTAAAAAGTTACGGCCAGTTAAAGTGTTTTTCCTGCAAAATGCAAAAAAAAAAAGAAAAAAAAAATTCTGTGGCGCACCATGTGGAGGTGCGCCACAGAAGTTTGGCCAAATTTTTTTTGAAATTTTCCGGCGCCAACCTCCTACTCCTCTTCTCCTCCACCACTTCTCCTCCACCACTTCTCCTCCACCACTTCTCCTCTCACTTCTCCATCTCCTCACTTCTCCTCCCACCACCACCACCACCTCCTCCCTTCTCCGGCGACCACCACCACCTTCTCCTCCTCCTCCGGCGACCACCACCACCTCCTCCGGCGACCACCACCACCTCCTCCTCCGACGAACAACTCCGGCGACCAACACCACCACCACCTCCGGCCACCACCACCTCCGGCCACCACCACCATCACCACCACCACCACCACCTCCGGCCACCACCACCACCACCATCACCACCACCACCACCACCACCACCATCACCACCACCTTCGGCCACCACCACCACCATCACCACCACCACCACCACCACCACCACCACCACCACCACTACCAACACCACCACCACCAATACCACCACCTCCTCCACCGGCCAACACCACCACCACCACCACCACACAAAAAAACGGCGAAATTCCGGCGGCCCCAGATCTAGATCTAGATCGATCTAGATCTAGATCTAGATCTAGATCTGGCCGCCACTTTTTTTTGAAATTCGAAAAAAAATTCTGTGGCGCATATTGGCATGGTGCGCCACAGAAGTTTGACAGACAATTCTGTGGCGCATATTGGCATGGTGCGCCACAGAAGTTTCAAAATTCTGTGGCGCACGTACATATGCGCCACAGAAGTTTCAATACTAGTCGCGTGATAACTGTAGCGACCTGGATATGCGCCACATAATTCGATTTTGGTGCGCCACAGTTAGCCTTTTTTCCACTAGTGACTCCAGCCATCGCCATATTGAACAATGGTTCTCTCGGGTCCCCAGGGGGTGGTCTGGACGCCAGGATGTAAGCTTGCGTTGCCATGTAACCTGCTTCTGGCGTTTTTGGGATGATATTTCCCCTTTCATCAATCGACATAAAGGACATGTCGAGATTTTGAATTATGTTTCCTCTCTCTGCTTCGGGTATGTTTTGCAACCGAGACATTGCTCTCCTCCGAGCTTCTCTGTGATCTGTCTCCCGAAGTTCCCGATTGTCGACTTAGCTCGCTCGACGCTCGCTGGACGCTGGAAGTCTGCTTCTCTTCTCCTATTCGGGGATGCCTGTCTCGTTTTTCCAGTTCTCTACTTACCCGAGCCAGTCTATATTGATATGCTTGTAGTTCTTATACGGTAGCAGTGGTATTCATTGGTTCTGAACCATCCATGGCTCTTGCAGCCCTATCCCACGCTGCTTGCGGGAGTTGGACTTTTGCTCGAGTTGAAGATCCAGCATATTTAGTGCCTAGACCTGTTCTGAGATCAGCGGGATCGACGTATGGATTTCCCAAATCGTCGAAAGCCTCTGACGTTTCTGGTTCTGATTGGCATGCTTCTTCTACTGCACAGATTTGATGATATTTTGTGTATTGATTTTTGTCAGGATTGGTGACACCATCATATAGAGTGGTGAAGACCTTTCCGATGGCGATAGATTTGTCGATGAAGTTGAAGCTGTCGACGTTGTCGGAGTCGCTGCTTATAAAGGAGTCCGCAGACGACTCGAATGATGTGTTGCTGAATATCTTGGCGAGCTTTCCGCTTGCCTTGCTGTCGACGAAGCGTGGCGATGAAAACTTCGTCACTCGACGAAAAGCTAGAATCGACCGCTGAAAATTCCGACGAGATCGGAACTTCGAGACGGTAGGATCCTTCCTTGTTGACGCCAAATCGGAATTCTCCGAACGTCATGACGATGGGCTCCTCCAGATAGGCACATGCATCCATACGGGAGGGCGGGTGAGGAATAAAATCGACCAGATCAGTTTTTTCCTGGTTACCTCGATCCATCGCATTGCTTGCCACCGACGAAGTCGACGATCTTGAACGTGCCATCGAGATCAGCTCCTTGCAACCTCTAATTCCCACAGACGGCGCCAATTGACAAAGGATTAACTTGTCAATGCCTACAGATTGTAGACTAGGGTTTTGTTAGAAGTAGAGGGCAAGTAGATCTCGAAGGTTTCAGCCGAAAAGTACTCGACGATTATGAAAACTAGGGTTATGTTGACAGTAGATTCGATCCTTTCTTTGTCCCTCGACTCCCCCTTATATAGGAGGCGGAGCCGAGGGTTTCGTAATACACAAGTTACAGAGTTCGGGAGGGTTTCGTACTCAACCCGTAAGATTACAAATCTCTATCTTTCCTAATACAAACTATTTTTCCTTAACACTAAATGGGCTTCCGAGTCTTCTTATTCTTCGAGTCCTGGGCCTTTAGTAAATCCCGGGTACCATCTTTGGCAGGCCCATTGGGGATGCCTATGTCAGGTACGACGGAGTCGACGCGTGATGAACTCTTCGAGTGCAAAGAAGAAGTCGAGCCGAAGTAGAAACCACCCAATAGCGAAAATAGATGCCGCCAAATTGTTGATAAAGAAATAGTCGAGCCCCCGAGCACAATGTAGTGATCGCCTGGAATATTATGTTGTAACTTCTCTCAGGGGTGAAGTTGTTGTCGAGCTCCCGAGTATTTGCTCCATGAATATGTAGCCTGTTTTTTTACTTCTACTAGAGAATCCGATGAAATTGTCGACCCCATTGAGGCTAAATCCATTTGAATATTAAGCCATTGAAGATTACGCCATTAGAGATAAAGTCAATGTAGATGAATCCAATATGAAATATTTGAGATGAATCCATATTGAAGATTACGTCACTAAATATCAAGCATATATTGAAGATGAATCCACTAATATCATAGATGATGAATCCATTGACCCCAAGAAAATAAATCCAGTAATAACCGTAGAAGATGAATCCACTTATAAGATGAATCCGACGAAGACAAAATCCGGTAAGTCGAAGAAGATGAATCCACTGAGCCGAAGAAGATAATTTCACTAAGCCGAACAAAATAAATCCACTGAGCCGAAGAAAATAATTCCACTGTGCCGGAGAAGATAATTCCACTGAGTCGGAGAACATTTCGGAGAAGACAATTCCACTAAGCCGAAGAAAGAAATTCACCAAGTAACCGAGCATATTTGTGGTAACGAAATAATGACACAACTCCCCAATGTTGGGTGAATTTGCTGTAATGGTGCAGCCCCCGAATATTTGGATGTAACGGAAGTAAATAATAATTAAATCTTGAAAGGAGGACACTTAGCTTTTTATCGGCTGCGACGGAGCCGACGTAAAAGGAGGTCGTGCGGCAGACACAGTCGACGTAGGTGCTCTGCGTCTGGCTAGAAGTAGTCAATATAGGTTCACGGCGCCTGGGCCGTATGGTTGATATAGTCGCGCGTAACCTAGCCAACGTGGTCGATGAAGATGACACAGTCAAAATAATTGCACGGCCAAAAGACTGAGACACATGATGGCGCGGGATCGACAGAGCAAAGTAGTACAAGCTTATTCTCAATCTGCATTTATGTTACGGCACAAAAAAAATGCGCACAAATAATAGTGCGAGCCGCAAAACATATTTGTCTGAAGTAAATTCTACAAATAGCAATTAAGTGGAAATATATCACCTGATAAAAGCTGACGCCGCAACGGATCTTGCGGATGGTGTTGATGTGTAGTTAATGACGATTTCAGTTCCTTCGGTCGTGATAGCGACGATGAATCACGGTGGCGCTGGTCCCCCACTGTGGTGGTTGCGCGACCGTGTATGCTCCAAAATATTTTCGATCTTGACTTGGACTCGCCATTATTTAGAAAAAATATGCACAAAAAATAAACATACATGTGCGTGGGATTAGAACCAAATAAAATGTTAGAATAGTTTAGAGAGAGAGAGATTGAATAGAAATCAAAACCGATCTGCTAAGAAACAAATCACGTGGTGGATTGCTAGAGTTGATCTGTTTTGTCTTCGTTGATTCCAATTTCCTTAGGACTCTGTGCACAGACCGGCCTTGTTGCTTGGATTGGGCACTCCGATCTTTTCTCTTTAATTAGGATTCCAACTTTGCAGCGGCTCGGTTCTGGCTGCGTAGTTCATCAGACTAGATCCGATTTTTTTGATCTCCCGATTTTGTAGATGGAGTTGTTGACGAAGTCGAAATTGCAGGTTTGTTGACGACGAGGGATCCCGCCCGGATAACAAAATCTAGTCGTCGCGATTCCCACAGACGGCGCCAATTGACGAGGGATCACCTCGCCAATGCCTACGTATTGTAGACGTGGGTTTCAGGAGAGAGCGACGATGGAGATTCCGGGAGCGAGATTAGGCACACGACGTACCCAGCTTCGGGTCCCCTCGGTGGAGGATCCCTACGTGCTGCTAGCAATCCAGTATATGATCATAGATATATTTACAGGGTGCCGCCGTAGGCGGAGCTATGTTGTCTATATTCTGTCTATCTGTTGGCCTCTCCTCTATCGGGTGCCCTGGCTGGCTTTATATATGCAACCAGCCTAGGGTTTTACAAGAGTTCTAGTCGACTACTTCTTCGGGTTGGCTTGTTGGGCCTTCTCCATATTGGGCCGAGCCAAACCAGGTATACTAATAATGGGTACCCGAAGGGTATACCCATGTCACTCATAGTTCCAGTCAAGTCGATTTTTATCATTTACATGATAGAACTGACATCTAAAGGTATAATAGATGCCCCCCATGGAGGTCTCACAACGATTTGAGCCTCGTGTCCGTCGGATCACCCCATAACGTATCTTGTCCATTTACTCTGGGAAGCAAACACATTCCCGCACATTGCTCCAGCTAGCTAACCCCATGCAACAGCCATTTGTTACCCGCTCTGTCTGCGCGTGGGTCCTACCTTTGGTCGGGTCCGCTCGTCGGTGACTGCGGGTGGACTTTAGTTCGGTTAGAAAGGATCTTCTCCCGCAGGGGTAGATTGGGTATTTCCTCATGTAGCCATTGGATGAGACAAAACTCCAGCCCGTGGTCCAGAACCTAGCCATTCGTGCCTTCGCCCGCTCCCTGCTGCCGCCTCCCCATATCCCGCTCCCCGCCGCGGCCGGACTCTACGCGGCGCACCTCGCCGGCGCTGTCCTTGGGGAGGAGAGCGGACACAGGCTAGCGAGCGCGGCGGCTGGAGCGGCGTCGGGGGAGGAGCAGAGGAAGCCGAGGACGTCGGCGAGTCCCGTCCGACGATGACGGTGCCGCATGCCGCGCGCGGGGCCACCGGCTACGCAGGTATCAGCAGCTGCGCAGGGGCCCCTTGCGGAGAGCGGGCCTGGCGAGCGCGACGGATGGGCGGGCGAGCGCGTCGGGGGAGGAGCAGAGTAGGCGGCGGACGGCGGCATGGCCTCTCCCTCCTTTGGCTCTTCTCTGTCTCCCTTGTCTCACCTCCTCTCTCTCTCTCTCTCTAAGCAGACGACAAAGATGAGCAGAGGCGTCGCACTCGAGCAGTTCAACCATTCTTCCTGGCGGCGGCTACCAAATCCTACCGGAAGAAGCAGCGACGAGTGGGCAGTTGGCTGTGGGGAACGAAGAACCCTACCCGGTATATCCTCTCCCTCTCCATGTCCTCTCTCTTCCCTCGTGTCCAGTGGTGGGAACGACGAGAAGTGACGAAAGTTGCTGGGGCGAACGACTCTCACGCTTTCCCCTTCGAATTTTCGTTTTTCTCCCATCATGAGTTCACTGGATCTATCCCCCATCATGATTTCACCGGATCTATTCCACTTCGAAAGTTCTGTTTTCTCCTGCGTTCACAGATTGATTGTTTCATTATTTTATCTTCTCTTTTTGCAGATCATAGCAAGAATCACCAAAAGGCCACAGATCCAGAGGGTGCCGAAGTTCTAGCATGCAAGCGTGCGGTGGAGCTGGCCAAAGAAGTGGGTTGTCGACAGTTCGAACTCGAGCTAGACTGTGCCAATGTGGTGAAGAAGTTGAAGGAGGATGGAAGGGACAGATCCATTCATGGGCCATTGATAGAAGAACTAAAGCTTGCTCTTCGAGATTTCGATCAGGTCAAGATCAGAGCTGTGCGCCGCACAGCTAATGTAGTGGCTGATAAGTTAGCTAAGGTAGGCTGCGGTAATAAGTTGTGTAAGACTTGGTTTAGTCAGGCGCCGGACTTTATTGTAGCTGCGCTTGCTGATGATCTGTATGACGATGTTTAAATAAAATGCAGCCTATTCCTCTCAAAAAAAAAAAGGCCACAGATCTATATATCAGCAGCGATAGGGATGCTTTGATCTGTTCCCTCCATCTACAAGTTGTGTAATCTCTCCGTTTCTCGTTTCTCTGTTGCTTACAATCTATTTTTCTTTTTTGACAAACATAGTTAGCGAATAATCAGTGGAATCCATCTCTTGTACCAATGGATATGGCAGGGAAATTGACTAGCTTACGATGTAGATTTTGTACGGGCTAATACGATGTAATTTTTGTTTGCCGCTAGCTGGATTGCTGTTGTGTGTCTCCTTGTTTCACAGTTAGGATCGTATCTTCGTTCCAACAAGGGACTGCTTTCATACATTGAGCAAATGTATGGAGGAGCAGTAGGCGTTAGTTCAGAACACTCAAGATGACGTGAATATTTAAGATGCTAGCTGAACTCGATCATGGCATCCTATCAGGTTTAATTAGTTCCAAGTAGAAAAATGTTTTATTCCCATGCCCATTCCTGGGATAAATCCCACCGCACACCAAACTAGGGATTGAGACTGAAAGTCTATTTCCCATGTATAAACTCTCACCAAATACCCATCCTGAACTCCCATTTTTCATGCCAAAGGTTGACGAACACGTTGTGGGCTTCTTAGTTGTGGATGTTGATTTGGTCATGTTTCTCAACTCTTCCTCTTTTGATATGCTGATATGTAACGTTTCATATTTAGAGGTAACAAAGTTAAGTTGATTCTATTTTAAATTTTGCTGTTAATGCACTGCTACACATCTCTTCTCGTAGAAGAGAAAAATATAAGAAAAAGAATGAAGTGCAAGTTGATCTTGAGATAACGGCCACCTCTGTTGGTACCATACCGTCATCTGAACCATATTTTCCTATTAATAGCCTCTACTCTCTACTCTGTGAATTTTGGCTAAAAATAGTGTCAGGGAATATCGAATATGCTACTTTTCATATCCCTAGACTATTGAACTCAATAGAGTTAAACTATGGACACTAATTATATTGTATCTAATAAGATGCTTGTATTCTTTTTCAGCATTGGATGGGGCACAACAGCCACGCCCATGCTAGGCAGATGGCCGGCAAAGAGGAACAGCTGCTAGGCACCGTCGTGCCTGTCATGCTGTGAACTTGTGATGCATAGCCCCCCTGAGATTAACAGCTATGATGAGTAGATTTTGTCCTCCATCGTTCCACTCTTGCTGGGGCTAGCAACTGCGGAGCGTTTGACCAGTAACAAGGTATCAAGGCCTCCTCATACTGTCTTCAGCCCCGTAGATTCCTTCATATTCTGTAGGATGTTCTCAGCTGTGCCTCACTACCAGGGCGTTCCTCTCTGCCATATGGATCGGTTTATGCAGGAAACATATGGTGAACATGCTGGTGCTACTGATGCAGTTTCTCGCCCTCTGCCTCTTATCCAGGTTCCTTCTTTATTATTGAAATTCAGAGTTAGTCACAACTCATGGGTGCATGTTTTTTTTTCATGTTTTGAAGCATATAAGATAAGGATCATCCATCTGAATAATTTTGACGCTGCCGTACATTTCGGCTCTACTAGAACATTATTGTGCAATTATTTTTTATTATATAGCCTCTTTATGGATATGTCATTTGACAGTTGCGCGTCCATGTGGCCAGTTTTCTCTTTCTACTTATTAGTTAATCAAGGTATCTGGAAGTTGCACTGTTAATAATTTGGTTTTACTCGCCTGATACTGCCATCCATATATCGAGTTTGGGATTCTATATAGCAGAATGATTTCTCTTTACTTTATTATCATATATAACTTCCCTTAGGGTATTAATTTGACATTTTCCTATAATATAACTGCTTCGTGTATTCATATTACCTCGCTATTGCTCTACATTTTGTGCAGCGCAACAATATGAATTCAACAGTATGGATTATGCACGGGTGAGAGGGCAGTATAAATATGGATTTTTTACCAAAGTGAAGCAATAGGATGCATGGTTAGTACGCCATGAAGCAAATTGCCGCTTTCTGTTTTCAGTAAAAAAATCCATATATATAGTGCTATGCCATTCTATGTATTGGATTCTATTGCAGATTTGTTGTTCTGCTACATAAATAGATCTTTCTTTTTGTATATCAGAAAGAGCACCTGCTAGACCTAACCTATCTCTCAATTGCATACACGTAAAGAGACATATTCAGATGTGTTTATGTTCTAACCCGATATGATTTGGGTGTTCAATGGCTGGTAACAAACTGATTAATCGAGGGCAACATATAATTTATAAATGTACTTACATGCCCAGATAAGTACGATCGCGTACAAATGTTGTACATATTTCATTAGTTCGTCGCAATAAGCAGAGTATGATATTATGAATAAATCTATTCAAAGAAGATGTTTTGGATTAGGTAGTTATTTATCTCACTTGGTTAGCTTATTTCCAACTTGACGATTTTTTCAGGTACTGATTCTTAAGTTAAATTCAGTTTGTTCGTTATATATTTGTGAAAAGGAGTGAGAGGGCACACACTCCAGATTCTAGAGGTATTTTCTTTAGTTCATTTATTATTTTGCCTTTATATTCTCGGTTTGGGGATCCATCGTGGTGAGTTGATCAATACATGTGTTTTTGTAGATCAGTTTGCTTGGTTCGTTCCGACTATTAATCCATTCCTCGCTAAAGCTTGTCCAACTTGCATTGTCGCGGATCCTCACAAGGCACTGTCATGCAACAGTGTGTCCAAATAAATGATTTGTTGGTCTATGAAACTTGGATCTAGGCTGAGGTGAGTACTGCATTGTCTGTCTTGTTGTCCCTAAACATCCAACCGATCAATCATGCTCTTGCATATTTTTGTTTCCTGCTTCTAACTACTATTGGTATTCAAAAATATGATAGGTTTATGATCTGGCTGATGATCACATTGTAGCCCTGGACGAATCTCTATGAAGATTCAGACATAATAGGTGTGTACCGACCATAACAGAACAATACACGAATAATCTGGCTTAACTGAAGAATGATGTTGTAATAACGACTAACAAATGAACTGCATTGCAGGATGTGTAGTGTACAACCTCGGTCCTGGGAAGGGAGAATTTCTTTGGCTTAAATCCTTCTGGTGTATGCTGGGAGAAGAGAGATGCAAAGGTTGTATATGTTGCAACTACCAAAGCTGTGAAGGGGCTCAAATGGAAGTGTGTTACCCCATTATCTCCCTACAGCTTAGGGTCTATACGATTGTGGTTGGCCCCTAAAGGAAACACTAATGGAACATAACCCCCCCTTCTCTTCAAGTTTAAAGTGTTAAAGCATTTATATTAAAATGGTAAGTGTTAGGTTTTTCTGAATTTCCTTTCCTTGGAGAGTTATATGTTTGGTAGATGGCATACTCGTGGTACCATCAATGTTTTTTTCTGCAGAATTCAATTCACACATGTTACCGTGTAGATTATGCGTATGTAATTCAGCTATGTAAAGAACACATCCATGTGTGAAGGCCATGTTTGCATGATTATTAAAATCTTATTTATTATTTATGTAGTTGTATTGGATATCTCCATCTTATTCCAAAAGTCCATTGTTCTGGACTGTGGCCTTTACCAAATGATAGAAGTGAGGTTTCAAGTTTTAAAAATTACACTATGATCTGGATCGCTAACATTTTGGTAATTGACTCTGGCCAACACATTCATTTATCATTTACTGTTGATCTCTTGCACTCCCTTCGTTTAGATTAAATTGACGCAGTGGTGCATACAAAATAGCTTATGTATGCATGTACCTCATGTCAATTAAATGCGAACAAAGGTAGTAGTTTGTAGTTCAACTTCTAGCACTGCTGATGCTGAACTGTTTATATTGTACCATGTGTGCCGAACAGGTTAAAAAGTTGAAGCCCAGTGTTGTACTTGGACTATCTTTTGTGGGTGGTTTCCTCTCAAAGGAGGTATGAAATCTTACAATAATTTCATGGGGTACCTGACACCATGATTTCTGTGGATCATTGGTTACCATGCTCTCTTCTTTCAGCATTTCCTTGTGATGATTGAGAAATTCAAGGTTAAATTTTGTCTCTTTGTTATATATCTGCTTCAAATATGATTAATTTGAATGATACATGCAGTATTTTATATAATATTTGTGGCTGGAATTTGATAAATTTCAACTGATTCATTTATATCTGGGGTATCACTTTGTGAAGTTCACGCCATTGTAAGCTATACTTTTCATCTCAAGGGTTACCAGAGCTGAGATGTAGCATAGTGCCTTTTTTTCCATGGGCTATCTTGATTTGGCTTATTGTTTGTGCACAAAAATGGATTGCAGATAAGGGCCGCTACAAGTGTGCGTAAAAGTGTGATTAAATCACTCATAAGAGAAACAAGCAAAGTTAGATTAAATGAAGTTCTCAACTTGGCAACATTTGATTTTCAATGTATACACATTTCGATCCATCATTATCTTCACCGGTTAACATATTGTGTTCTCAGACCATGTAATTCCTTTAAATAAGTTGCACCATATTTGTTGACTACTTTATTCTCTTGCCATTCAATATATCGTAGATTCAAGATTTATATCATATACCATCTGCACAATAATATATTATGAAATTTATGTTTGTATTGTTTTCTGTGCCTACTATACACGTGTGATTAATTAGGTGCATTCATATACTGTATGTTCATTTGATTCCTCCATGTAAATTGTGGTGTGCCTATTAATTATCCATAGAAGATCAGCTTTTAGCGACCAATTGCCTAGGTGCGGGTAATCTGTTAATTCTGTGTATCACCATCTACTGAAACCTAACACAACACTTGTTCTCTTTTTCATGTGTTTAACATCTGCTGCCCTTTAGGTTGGTCTTGCATGCCCAACAGGTACCTAAGCTCAGTTATCCGTGTCAGCGCTTTCTGCAACCAATATTAGGCCATTATATTCGAGTATTTATTTGAATATCAATTAGTACATATGCATTGGTTACTTACAAGAGGTACTGTATTCAGTTTCCATAGGTCGAGTCTTCCATCTCTACTTCTTTTATGTAACTCGTAAAATGAAACAAATTGTTTCTGCTTGCTTATCCCCATTTGCAGCGGTGTTAACTCTTGGTGATGCAAGCCCTAATCTCTAAAGACCAAGACAATGCCTAGCCTACCTAGATGATGCATTTGGCATTCATTTAGTGCTTTTGTTGCTCTTGACGGAATCAAAGAATGTAATATATTCCCTATTGTTTCTCTGATTATGTATAAACTATTGTTACTTTTTTTATAATTTTGTGTGGTTCACTATGTTTTGTAAAACCTGGAAAAATATTATTATTTTTATTTTCTCTGTTATACACAAATTTCTCGGGGTCGTGCGCCAAGGCGCACAACAAAATCTAGTATTAAGTTATACATGCATTATCATCTGACCAGGAAAGGAGTGGCTAATTGGATTTTTCTATTCCGATTTTCTAGGCATCAAGAACAAACATAGTTTCTACCTGCACCAATTGGAGATAGTGAAGACTCTACTGCGTTGTTGCCTTGGCGGAGATGAGCCTCTCGGTGGATGCCGGTGTGCTCAACATCTAGGTGAATGGGAAGAAGGTCGTTGTCAGGGCCTTCGTCACGGACACCACTTTGGCCACGAAACCGAGGTAGTCTTGTAGGGCACATTCAAGATATCCGACGATAGAGGCACACACACGGAGTGGGCGATAGGCTTCGAAGCTACTTAGACTCGTTCGGTATGTTCGTGCATCTTTGGTGCCTCTGTCGTGCAGAACTTCACAAAATCTTTGATGGAGATTTCTGCACATAGCTGCTATGATGGCAACCCGGTCCAGATATGGCCGAGGGGTAGCTAACATGCGACATAGATTAAAAAAAAGGCTATGATGCAGCAGAGTTCGTGGGGAATTGTTTATGGACTCAGTGTTTATGGTTTTATTTAACATGTATGATGAATTAAGATGGGGGTTATTAGCTTTTTCAGATGGGTGTGAGGGAGTAAATTGATTCTACGACGTGCCGCAGAAGGTCGGTGACTGAATGAAGAAACAAGTCCCATATTTGTTTTGTACTCTCTCACTATATTGATGCCTTATCAGATAAGGTATTATTGCGAATCAGAATTTCTTTCCTACTGTATTTCATTTTAATAAACAATGTTTTTTATTTGGAAATATTATAGAACATGACAAAAATAAGTGATCGTTGAGTTTGTACAATATATCTCTAATAGGACATGATTCTGGAGCGAAAATTCCTAGCGATAAATCTGAAGTTTAATGATCTACCCTATAACATAAGAGCCAACTAAACATAATGGTGTGCTTTGAAGTTCAAACTTCTTGCTGGCCTCAAACTGGTTTCTGTGGATGATCCTTGCAGCTGCTTTCAGCAAAGTATTATTGTGAGAGAGAAATCAAAGCTATTGAAGATGGAGCGCTACGAAATTGCTATTTCTATGTGGAAACCAATGGCCTCCGCCTAGAATGCAGATGTTGCCGGTGGTGAGTTTCACCAAACTCTCTTACCATTTACTGACTAATCATGGATTTTACTTTAATAGTAAAAATAATGGAATTTCCGATGTTACAATTGACTCTTTTAGTTTATTTTTATAAATTTTGTTCTACCAATTGCATAAGCTTTTTGAGCCATGGCGAAGCACGGGCATTCAACTAGTCATATCTAGTTTCTGAAGGGTGACCTGCACTCCTGCAGTATAGACTACGAAGTTCTTGAGATGACCGTTGTAAGCTTTATATTGTCGGCCTGGTGGAGTCGTGGAGACTTGATCACTTGATAATTCAAACACCCGGGCTTCATGCATTACGTTACTCGAAAGGTGGACGAGCTCAACGGAATTTTTCCTAAAGAAATCACTCGTAGGATGGTGACCAGGTAATTTTTTTTTTGCAAGATATCACATCGTCGCGTAGAATTAATGTTCAAAACTAGCTGGTTGGTCGTTTTTACGTGATACTAGTAAAACCATGCATGGAATAAATCAGTCAACTAGATAGCCACAACGTGAACACAGTGTACTAGTTCAAGAGCCTCCTTCACTCATCTTCCCAAGTTACAACTCGGTACTCGATACATGACTTATTTGTTTTAATTTTTCCACAAACTGCGTGTTCAGATCACGATTTATTGCAGCACACACTTCGCATATTGTGTGTTCCGTGTAACAGAAAAATACTTCATCTCTTCAGGAACTTTCTAAACCAGTGGGCGGAGAGCTTGGGGTAACGCTTCAGCCCATCGTTGTAGTCCACGAAGTTTAACCCGAACCGCACAGTGTATCCGCTCGACCACTCGAAGTCGTCAAGCAGCGACCACGCAAAGTACCCCTTCACGTTTGCGCCATCCCTGTAAGTCAGTAACGTCAGGTTTGAAGCTTGTTAACAGAGTTTTAGTGATGTCAGATTTGAAACTTGTTGACAGAGTTTTAATGATGTCAGACTGTGCTGATCTGGGCGACCTTATGGCGCTCATCAGAGCAATAAGATGCTTGTGGTGGTACTCTATCCTGGCGTAGTCCTTCAGGGATTCCTCTAGCGGTAGGTTCTTGTCGTTGGCTTCATCGACGCCTAAATTTCAGAGACAGTTAGTTTTCAGATAGGTTTCAGTTTGGTTCTTTATAGGACAGGAAAATACACTCACCGTTTTCGGTGATGTAGATGGCAGGATTGCCATAGTTATCCTTGATATAAAGCACCAGCTCACGAAGCCCTCGAGGATAGATGTAGAGCCAAGGTGAAGCAGCCTACATGCATATGCATCTTATTTACTGAAGTGAATTACCACGCACATAATGTGGGAACAAAAAAAACATGGAAATTACCCGAGGACCTATAGGGACACCATTCCGAACACCTGACACATGTACAAAACTGGGAAACATTAGTATACACAAACTATATTGCGGTATGCTGAAAACTCACCATTTATATAGGACCGGTAAACGAAGAACAGAAAAGCAGATAGAATAAACCACCACTGATGCATAACTCACTTGTAACATTAGCTCGGGCATCAGTATTGTAGCTGCTCTTCAAGCCATTGGTTGGAGGAAGATTACCAGCATAGCTAGAAGTGTAATAATTGAGTCCAATAAAGTCGAACGCGCCCTTGAGCAGTTCAGATTGTTCTTTGCTGAACCGCGGAAGTCGGTTTCCGACCAATGCTCTCATGCTTTGGGGGTAGTCTCCTCTGGCGAGCGGGTCCATAAACCTACAGGGCCATCCCTAGGAGTAAGATCAGTTTGCTAATTCTCTCTAGACCTTGGAAGTGAAACTTGTGCGAGTCTCAAGGAGAATTTACCATCCAAGATTGAAGTCTATGGCGCGTATCGCTGCATCACTGTCGGAGTTCGAACGTGAGAAGGGAACATACCAGCTTGAGACCAAAGTTATTCCAATCTCCCCTTCTGAACAACCTGCGTTTTATATGCATTCGTGGATTCACTTTAACTTCAAAATAATCAAGGGTCCGGCTTCTTCGATGATGGAAGATGATTAAAAGGTCACCTGGTATTTCTCCTTGTACAGTCTGACGACCGCTGCATGAGCGAGCAGCAGGTGATGGCCTGCGGTGTAAGGCTCCCTTCCTGAATCCCCGGCGCTGCATTTTCCCTTCTCCCACGGCGAGCAACGCCCTGGCGCTGACGTGCCACTTGCGTACCCGCCAACGCAGAACTGCGTGGGCTCGTTGAATGTGATCCAGTGCTTCACTCGATCTCCGAACTCTCTAAAGCACACTTCAGCATAGTCCTTGTAGTCATTTCTGCACCAGTGTATCAGCTTGTCAGCTAGTTATTTTCCGTACGCAGGCTGGAATAATGATAATTTCGATGTACATGATACTAGGATTAAGAAATCCTCCATATTTATCTTCCAATGTCTGAGGAGAGTCCCAGTGGAAAAGGGTCACAAATGGCTGCACCCCTGCAAATATATAAAGATTTCAAAATCTTAAGGATCGTCCAGTGAAATTAATGTACATGATGCTACTTGCAGGTTAAAAGCATTGGATAATGAATAAATAAATAAATAATGAAGTTATACGTATTTACCTCCGGACAGGAGCTCATCGATCAAGTTGTTGTAATATTTGACGCCTTCCCTGTTGACCCCACCTTTCAGAGTTCCTCCTGTCATGTATTCAGACATTGAGGTCGGTATGAGATTCGCTGGGAAAAACGCTTCGCTCCGCTCCGTCCCCCGCGGGCGGAGTCGGGCGAAAGACCAACCCTCGCGCCGCCAGGCTCCGCTCCTCTCTCCCCTCCCCTTCGCCGCCATCGGCGCAGGCCGCCGGGCAAAGTCCCGTGCGGTGCCGGCGGCGGCGGACATGCTCCTACCCGCGCGCGAGGCGGGCGACGCGGGGTCCCCCGGTGCTGGCGGCGGTGCGCTCCGGTGGGCAGGGTTCCGGCGACGGCGGCGCTCCTCCCGGGTGGCGGCGGCGCTGGGTGACGTGGTGGCGACGGCGCGGCCCTTTGGCGGGGGGGCGGCAGGGTGGTCAGCGGCGGCGCGGGAGGCGCGGCCCTGACCCAGATCTGGGCCTGTCTGGGCCCCATCTGGGCTTGGGCGGGCCAGGTCTGGCATCCCGAGGCCTGCTCCCGGCGGCTGGTGGAGCGCTTCTTGCTGAGGGTGGCTAGGGCGGCGGCGCGTGGACTGCAGCGCGGCCACGGGAGCTTCACGAGCCCGGCGGGCTCGGCCGGGCCAGAGGGGCCTGGTTTGCTCTTGTAGCTGCGTCCGGTCTGTCACCGCAGCTGGCGGTGGAGGTTGCGCCCTCCCGCGTGGCTGCTGCCCAGGCTCTCCTCGGCTCGGGGTGTTTCCGATCGGTTTCGTCGGTCTTCGTCAGTGGGTCACGGTGAGACGGCGGTGGTGGTTGCGTGACCGTGGTGGTGCGAGTTGGTGGGCGGCGAGGTTGGCGGAGCAGGACGGAGTGTCCGGGACCGTGGGACTTTGGGGGACGGGAGAAATCCTTGTCGACGGCCGACACCGACGCGGTGACGCTCGCGGGCGCCACCATTCCTTCTTGAGGGGCGTCGGGGTTTCCCCTTCCCACTTCCCTTCCGCATACCGGGGGAAACCATAGGCTTGTCCGGGCAGCAGCGTCGTCATCGTCGCATCCCTTCTTGAAGGTGCTGCCTTGGTATGCGGCGCTTCGGAGGGCTAAGCTCGTGGTGGGAATCTTCCGGAGGGCGCAGCGGTTGCGGATCGTCAGCCCGTTTTCGTCGATCCGACTTTGTCATCCTTTCTTTCTTTTTTCTTCTTCTTGTGTTTTCTTTTGGGCTTTGTTGTGATGTTTGCCCCAGCGGTGGTCTCTTTCTTGTATCAGTTCGTTGCTATATTAATATAGCGGGGCGAAAGCCTATATTTCGAGAGGTCGGTATGAACAAGCGGTGAATTATAATGTGGATTGTATGCAAAATCTTCTACTCTAGAACAAGAAAGGAGAGGACGCATCAATGCTTAAATATATGGTCATACTTGGAAGAATTCGTGTCCACGAGATAGAGAACCTGTATGCATCCATTCCCATATCCATCATGAGGCGTACATCTTCCTGCGTTTTTTTTTGGGAAGTTTGAATCAGTGTTAGTTTTTTTTGGCTGGATTGGAGCTGAAAATTGACGATACTGAGCACTACAGGAATGGGAGGCTATGCCGAGGGCCAGGCTATACGCCGACGGCCAAAAGTCGGGGCCGTCGGCGTATGGCCCGGCCAGGCCAGCCTGCCCTTTCAACACTCGGCGAAACGTGGCCGTCGGCGTAGCGACCTCTACGCCGAGGGCAGCCCTCGGCATATCTTTGGCCCTAGGCGTACACAGGGCTACGCCGACGGCCACCCTCGGCGTAGGCTATTTTTCAAATTTGTCTAATTTTGTAAAAATCATAACTAATTCATATGATGTCAGAAAAATGCGTATGAGGTATCAAAATGTTCAGAAAAACATCCTCTATCCGTTTATGTCAAAATCATGCATATTTGAATCATGTAGAATAACATGTTAACATAGAAACAATTCAATCACTTTCTTATATGTTCTCAGGTTCCCGTTTTAGCCAGATGGCAATTTAAACGAAGTCGAAAAATCTCGCGGAGCCGCATGGCATCATTTTATGTGTCCTAGTAACCACTCCAAAAGATGGAATTGGGATACGACAATTATTTTGGAAAACCCTTCACGAACAGTGGCTATCAAGTCCGGATTTCTATGGCTTTTAGGGCAATGAGTAGGAAACGGCCCGTGACACCGCATAGTTTGTCGGAACGAGACCATATTTGGCACGTGCGTGGTCCCTGGGATGGGTAGCAATGCCCCGGGAGCGCATTTCCAATCCGACCCATGGGCGATGGTTTTTTCATTTTCGGGGTGCCAAAACAGGTTTTTTTTGTGAAGAAACTACATGGGGCGCATTTTAGTATTGCGCGAGACCTCTGCGTAGTGGTAGGACACCGCCTTCGCACCCCATATCACATGCCATATGTGCGCGCTAGCTATCTGTTAATCCATGCGGCTTCCTGCGGTGTCCCGCCGAATCCGCTGGAAAGTGACCGGATTTGAACTAGGGCTACAGTTTCCGTCGCTCAATAAATTCCGCAAAAATTGTTTTTAGGTCTATGACATATCAGTTTATGTGCTAATTTTTGTCCGTTTAGCGCGATGGTAAACGGGTGCACCAGCGCGCCGGTACGGCCATACCGCATCTCCGTGGGGGCCCTTTTGGCCAAATGACAATTTAAACAAAGTCAGAAAATCCCGCGGAGCCGCATGGCGTCATTTTATGTGTCCTAGTAACCACTCCAAAAGTCGGAATTAGGATACGGCAATTATTTTGGAAAACCCTTCACAAACAGGGCTATCACGTCCGGAGTTCTATGGCTTTTAGGGCAAATGAGTAGGAAACGGCCCGTGACACCGCATAGTTTGTCGGAACGAGGCCATATTTGGCACGTGCGTGGTCCCTAGGATGGGAAGAAAGGCCCCGGGAGCGGATTTCCAATCCGACCCATGGGCGATGGTTTTTTCATTTTCGGGGTGCCAAAACGGGTTTTTTTTGTGAAGGAACTACATAAGACGCATTTTAGTATTGCGCGAGACCTCTGCGTAGTGGTAGGACACCGCCTTCGCACCACATATGACATGCCATATGTGCGCGCTAGCTATCTGGAAATCCATGCGGCTTCCTGCGGTGTCCCGCCGAATCCGCTGGAAAGTGACCGGATTTGAACTAGGGCTACACTTTCCATCGCTCAATAAATTCCGCAAAAAATGTTTTTAGGTCTATGACATATCAATTTATATGCCAATTTTTGTCCGTTTAGCGCGATGGTAAACGGGTGCACCAGCGCGCCCGGTACGGACATACCGCATCTCCGTAGGGGCCCGTTTTGGCCAAATGACAATTTAAACAAAGTCAGAAAATCCCGCGGAGCCGCATGGCGTCATTTTATATGTTCTAGTAACCACTCCAAAAGTCGGAATTAGGATAAGGCAATTATTTTGGAAAACCCTTCACAAACAGGGCTATCACGTCCGGAGTTCTATGGCTTTTAGGGCAAATGAGTAGGAAACGGCCCGTGACACCGCATAGTTTGTCGGAACGAGGCCATATTTGGCATGTGCGTGGTCCCTGGGATGGGAAGCAAGGCCCCGGGAGCGGATTTCCAATCCGACCGATGGGCGATGGTTTTTTCATTTTCGGGGTGCCAAAACGGGTTTATTTTGTGAAGCAGCTACATGGGGCTCATTTTAGTATTGCGCGAGACCTCCGCGTAGTGGTAGGACACCGCCTTCGCACCACATATCACATGCCATATGTGCGCGCTAGCTATCTGGGAATCCATGCGGCTTCCTGCGGTGTCCCGCTGAATCCGCTGGAAACTGACCGGATTTGAACTAGGGGTACACTTTCCGTCGCTCAATAAATTCCGCAAAAAATGTTTTTATGTCTATAACACATCACTTTATGTGCTAATTTTTGTCCGTTTAGCGTGTTGGCGAACGGTGCACCAGCCCGCCCGATACGGCCATTTCGCATCTCGCGAGGGGGCTGTTTTGGCCACATGGCAAATTGGGCGTCATATTTGGATTCCTCTAATTTTTAGGTTCAAATGATGATATGTATGTTATATTTAGATTCCTCTCATTTTTCTGATCGATTTAGACATATTATTTGTGGAATTTTGATTTTCTGATTTAAAGATATTAATTATTCAATATTAAATAGAAAAAAGACCAAAAAATAAAATCATTTTATTTTTATTTGAATTCAATATTATTATTACTTATATATATTCATTGTTGTCTACTTAAGTAATTGTTTGGGATTGAAAAATAAAGAAGTGTGCATCACGGTTCAAGGGTTAATAGGGTTGATATGCTATTATTATCAGCAAGAGGTGTCAATTCTATAATGGAAGCTCATCCGAATGGAACCAAGAAGTTAAGCGTGCTGAGGCTGGAGTAGTGTGAGGATGGGTGACCGACTCGGGAAGTTTAACCATGATTGTAATTTGACATAAGATTAAGTGTAGTTAGAGTTAAAAGTGTATTGGGTGAAAGATAAACAAGTAAAAAAAGAAAAAAAGAAAAAAAGGAAAAAATTGTGTAAAAGAAATTAAAATTTTAAAAATTTTAAAAGTCTATGCCTAGGGTTTTGCCCTCGGCATACAGAAAAAAATATTTTTTTTTCGAATTTTTTTTTTTTTTGAATTTTTTTGGAAACGGGAAATTTGAATTTTTTAAAAGTCTATGCCGAGGGTTTTGCCGTCGGCGTAGCGTGCTACGCCGAGGGCCTGGCTACGCCGACGGCGATAGTGCCTTTGCCGAGGGACTTACACGCCGAGGAGCTATGCCGAGGGCGGCCCTCGGCATAGCCTACGCCGAGGGCCAAAGCATGCTACGCCGAGGGTTCCCGGCCCTCGGCATATAGCCCCATTCCTGTAGTGGAGATTGTGTGTGCTCTAAATCTAAAATTTTCAGCATATATATATAAGTTACGAAAATTCTTTAAATTAAGGATCCCACGAATAAGCAGTACAGCTAAACTAGAACACCGTATCCCTACCTTGTAAAGGTGGTAGGAATCGTCTGCCACGTCCCCGTTACTTTTGTCAGCAATTTTATCTGCCAAAACCATTTGTCAGTATAGCAAGGAAAATATTAATTGATTATTTTAATTATAATCTTTTTTAAGAGGCAACAAAATTTAACTTCATTGTTACATCTATATTTACATCATTGTTAATCAGGGATAGAGACCTAGTTGTCAATTACACGGTAAGATGGGGTGTACTAGGGATGTTGGTTTTTCAAATCCTATCTTTTTATAAGTCAAAAGTGTCTGATAAAGTATATACAGGTAGATATACATGTCTAGAATGTGCGTAAAGTTTCCGCCAACAAAGCTTCTCAATGTGATCTACACGCAAAAAACAAACATGAGATGGAAAATCGAGCTTTTTGGTCTTTTGGCACACTTTCGTCATTTTTTTTTGCGTAGCCGATACAATCTACTCCCTCCGTTTCTTTCTATAATGCCTATTGTTTTTCGCATTTGTTTTAAAATATAAGAGTAAAGCTATGTTTTTTTTGCAAAGAACCCCTTCCACCGATCAGGTCAAGTCCAGAAAATCTGGAAACCGATCTGGTCATGTATTTCTGAGATCTGTTTTTAGTTTCCTATTTTGTCTGTGACATCGCTAGGGGGTTTTGTGTCAAAAAAACGGCTCACGCTAATTTACGTGCCAAAAAACAATAGGCACTATAGAAAGGAACGGAGGGAGTATTATTTATTTTACATAAATTTATGTTACACACCAGCTGTATATATCCATATAAGAGAATTCAGAATTTTTCGAAACTTCTAAATATCATTTTGGAACTTTTGCTAAAAAAATCCGGACTTTCCAGAGACAAAGACCTAAAACGACACACTCCACACCATCTCTTAAAAACGTGGAACCTCCTTGATTTTTGTTTTGTCTGTTTTTTCCACTAGAAGAAAAACATGTTGATTTTATAGTTGTTGATCACTTGATGTACCAAAAACTTTGGAGTGGTTAAAATGGCTACACAAAAGGTTGAATATATACTATTACTGGCCATGATATACATAAATTTACTTTTGCTAACACAAGTGATATAAGTTTCGTTTAGCAGAGATGTATATGCTTGCCTGGATGTCGGTGAGTGAAGGTGTCCCATATGCTTGGTCCCCTGCCCCCCTCCATTGCACCACCCTCGTACTGCATTCATGTGGAGTAGTTAATCACTTACACAAAACAACATACACATGCATGCATGCATGCATGTGATCCTTTAATTTTGAGCACTAATTTAAGATCAAGGATCAGTACAAATTGATTTTATTAATTTGGCACTCATGCTTCCAGTTCGTTTAATTAATTGTTCTTGTCCCTGTCATGCATTACCTACAGCGCACTATCCATTTGGCGTTCCTGCGAGACGATCTCCGGCCGGCTAGCGGCTAATGAAAGCTACAGCCATCAGCTGATCACTTGATCAGTAACGAGATGGAAGACAAGTGGAATTGTGGAAACCTGATACCTGATAGGCCGACGAGGCCGTCCCGAAGACGAACCCCTTGGGGAAGCTTCTCCGGTCTATGGGTGGCCGGCCGGCGTCGTCATGGGCGCCGGAAGCGACGGCCAGCAGGAGAAACGGGGACGAAGCGACCTGGCATCACCAATGCTCCTAGAACCAAGGTGGTGCGCGAATGTGCGATCAGCTGATATATGGCTGCTTGCTCCGTGTCATAGGCTTGGCACCACATATATATACGCCTAAACAGAACTGCACAATAATGTTCTCACCGATCGACGACGATTAGGTTGGTTAGAATGCACGTACGCGGCTAGCTAACCGCATCTACCATGCCCTGAGATTAGGCTGGCTGTTCAAGCAAAGTGTTTTTGGTTCCCTAGATCTAAAACTTTCAATGCGAAATTCATTGTATCGTGTGCTACACAAAAATAACAAAACCCAAATTTAAAGATTTTAAAATATACATTTTAGATCCACATGCTTGTCATTTTTGTGTAACTCAGAATAAACATATTTAAAACTGATATTATCCATATTTGTGGGATAAATCATTTGGTACATTAATATTTTTTTCAGTTTTTTCTGATATTCATTTTTTTTAAACAAGGAAAAGATTTACCATTTTCATTGATTAAGGAGAAGTTTTTCAGAAGTCTTACAACCCCCATCTTGGCTAAAAAAGGGCGAGACCACAAATACAAGAGAGAGAGAGAGGTACTTTTGCAGCATTATACATTACTTAAAGCCTTAGGGCTGGCAAGGCACCACATAGCTGCCGCCTCTTCTATTTTCAAAACAAGCATAGTGACAATCACATGTTTGTTACGGAAAACCTAGGCGTTTATTTTCTTCCAAATCTCCCAAAGGACAAGCATTGCGAGCGAGGCCATTGTCTCTTTTGATTGCCCTCTCTTGTGTATCATCATAATTCTCCAATTCTTGACGGAACGAACAACCCTGCCAACTTGATGGGTCAGTGTCATGTAGATCAAGCGAAAACTTTAAATTGGACCAAACACAGGTTGAGAAATGCCACTTGATTAGAAGGTGGGCAACCGATTCATAGTGTTGATTGCAAAGCTTGCAAAGACCATAGTTTTGTCATTTTCTTGTGCGAGCCTATCCGACGTCCATACCTGATTTTGTAGGATCAACCATGAAAAAACTGCACTTTAGATGCACTCAAGGTACGCCAATTTTGTTGAGTAGCTACCATCATTGGCGAGCTTCCACACGATAGTATCTCAGCCAAAATTCTCCACTCGGTTACAACAAGGAATACTCGAGGGAGTAGGGAAGGTGGACAATAAACTCTGCGTCGACTTTCCGCATGGCTCTTTTGTTCATCACGTGGGCGCCTAGTGCTATATTGAGTCATATGCAACCATTGCTGTGATAAATCGCCCATCTAGTTAGGTGAATGCAGCCACAGAAGGCTCGAAGGGATAGCGGAAGTTGGACGAGATTGATTCTATGTACACCAATCGGGGACATTGGATGCGACGCACGGTGTGCATAGTCCGCGTCGACGCCGTGGGGGCAAAGGACTTCTAGGATGGCGAGATCTCCTATACGAGATGCTCTGTATAATCACTTTCGCTGTGCTGACTACTGCAATTCCACCAAATAGAACTTGTGACTAGTGTAAAAGCTCAGTAGCTTTCCTTCTTCCGGAGGATCAGCGGGAGACTACGGATATTGGGTGCAATCGTCTGTTGATGGTTACTCAGGACTTCTTTTTCCAGGCAACTGGGTGGCGACACACTAGTAGAATACAAAATGGATAATTCTTTGTTTTTATTCATTTTCCGATGGTTGATACTTGTCTCAACCATTTCTGATCCGTGATGTAAACCTCTGAATATTTTTGAACCATTCAAATAAATAAAAAGCCGTGTGCATCACATTGATGCAGAGGCTGGGCAATGCCCCATTTCGAAAAAAAAGTAGTGTTGTCGATCTCTAGGACGCGTTTGGTTATATGGCCCTAGCTTTGGCTTGCATCAGCCCAACAATTTTCGACCCGTTTGATTGCCTAGCCTCGTCCACGTTGTTTGCGCGAACCGGATATTAAAGCACCCTCGGATCAAGCCCTGGAGGAACACCCGAATCGCCCGTTTCTAGTGAGCCACATAAATCTCGGATGAAGCTGATGCAAAAGGAATCTTCGACGCACGCGCGGAGACGACGAGGGAGATGGCGGGAGCTGCGGCGCGCATCGGTGAAAAGCGAAAAGGGGGGCGAGAAGGATTCCGTCACCAACCGCCGCGCCCCATTACTTCTACCCCATCCTCCACTCTCCCCCCAAATTCCGAGCTTCTCTTCCCGTCGGCAAGCAGGTAAGAGGCGCACACATCTCCGGTCGGCGACGGTGGTAGCGGCGGTGACTGCATCTGGGAGGCTTCATCTTCTTCTTGGTGTACTTCTTCACCTCCGGCGATGACAGTAAGGATTCCCTCACCTAGGTACCTCGGTTATGTTTAGATCTAGGTTAGGAGTTGTCAGATCTTGGCTAGGGTTTGATCTTGTTGCAGGGGTTAGTCCCGATTGTGCCGAGTTATCATGATCTTGCGAGGGTGCCACATTTCAGGTTTCTTGTTTGTCTCAAATGTGTTGAGCTACCATGATTTTGCTAGGTTTTGTGTTGTCCACACTTGCAATGTATTGATTGTCTAATTTAGGATGATGTTGGTATGGATTGTGTTGTCCACTTTAGCCATGTTTTTGTTCGCAGCTAGATTCACGTTATATGTACTACGATGTATGTAGGACTACTTTTGTGATGACTTTAGCCAAACGTTTGTCTGCGTTGGGAACTCTCGGATCCATTCGCAAGTTGTCGATTCACAACCCCTCTATGAGTCCAAGGTGGCGGCCACCCCTGTGCCGGCCGTCAATGGGCCTATGGCTGACCTGGTGGATCAGGTAGCGGCAGAGGTGTCAGCGAGGTTGGCCTCCACAAAGAAGAGCAAGAATCACAATGACGCGGCCAATGGCTTGAAAGCCTCACATAAGGTGAACGGGACCATGAAATGGCTTCCATTCATGTCCAGCTTCGTGTTGGAGAAGATGTGCATCTGACTGCTTTGGCGAATGCCCTGCTTGAACACTGTGGTATAGACGTTAGCTCCAATCAGGTGTACAACCACCCGAGGAAGTGGCGCAAAGGTGACTCACCATTACCAAGCTACGCGATCTAAGCAGGGCTCAGTGGTGCGACGATACCAAATGCATCATCCTTGAGGGTGAGCACTACTACGGGAACATCGCGGTGAGCACGCACTTTCCACCTCACTAACTCTTTTCATCACCAACGTGCACAACTAACATCATTGTCCCTTCATATCGTAGGATCACCCAAAGGACGCGGAGTTTTTGAATGTGCCCATTGCGAACTACGACGAGATGCATGTCATCTTCTCTTTCGGCCTTGCCACCGGCAAGAGGCTAGAGACTTATCAGACCAACTCTCCACCATCTACCAGGAGAAACTGCATCGCTATCATAACCGTCGTGTTCGGAATCGCTCGTTTCAAGAAAGGTACTCTGGTTCTCCGCCTCCGGCACGTGAAGTCGCATAAGTTGCAATCTCCATGGGAAGGACCCTTCATCGCCAGCAAAGTACTGCATAACGGATCATACTACCTCGTTGATATTCGTGAGTTGAAGGATAGAAATAGAAACTTCCTGTGGAAAACAAAGAGGGAGGATCTGGGTGACATCTATGATGAGACATATCGCCCTTGGAATATCGCACAACTACGTCCTTTCCACACTTAGCGCTTACCACATTACATACCTTGTAATAGTTATGATATATGATTAATGAAATAAAGCATATGGTTCACTCTATGAGTCTTTTACCTCCTTTAGTTGTTTATTTTTCGATCATGTATGTTTTTTCTGACTAAAATCGCAGAGCAAGATGTTTCCGCCTAGGCGTGTATAAAGTTGTGATTTTCAAAAATCATCCAGTAGGAAGTAAGCTTAAGTTTTCTGGGATACCAGTTTTTTGTTGTGAACTTATGGATTACTAGCAGCGATTTCCGGCACCTAATGCTGGGGGCTTGTTTCCGCGGTTCTGGATGGATTGCCATTAGGCTTCATCACCACGGTGAGTCTTTCCGGATAAGGGTTTTCTGGCTCGCAGAAGGTCAAGTAAATAAGCCGGAGAAGCACGGAAACCAGCACTTTCTTCAAACATAAACACACATATAAATAAAATGGTAGCAAGATAAGTGTTTCCACCCCATTACATACATGGGAGTTTTCCCTAGCTATTTCAGAAGCTCGTACACACTTCGACCCGAGGACTCCGACTTATCATCCTCAGAAGCATCGTACGTGATGTCTTTGTCGGAGCTGTTGCCGGAGTGACTCGAGCTCGCGAGAAAGCCTTCCTCCGCCAATTCTTCGCCATCCGGATCAAGACCCGCAGGAATCTCATGCTTCTCAAACCATTCCTCATGATTGATCTGGGAAGCATAGAGAGAATCGTTCCCGCAGACGTCTCTGATAAGCTGATTCACATTGGTGGCATTTGGAACACCTCGAGAGATCTTCGCCAAGTCTATAGACAGAAAATTAGCCTTACACATGACCAAGGCACGACCGACGGCGCCGCGAGCGGAGGACTCTTGCCAGTCCCTGATGAGATCCGGCACGAGAGACATAAGATTTGTCATCCTCTCTGTGATCTTGGTGCTGGCTCGCTTTAGGGACAGCTTTTCAGCTACACCCCGGCAGGCTCCCATCAGGTCCTTGATCGCCCTTCTGGCTTCCTGATGGAGCTTTACAACACTAGCAAAAACTCTTGAAACACTGAGACTCCAAGTGCAGAGTGTGTAGTCCAGGAAGCAATTTTTCCAACAAGGGTGACTCGAGGGTTATATCGAACTATCGGGGAACTGCGCAAAGAGGTGTCTAACCCTCTCTTCTTCTAGCAATCCTGCAAAGTATAATAAAGCCTTGTGTTCCCAACTCCACCGTGTGGTTGTCAAGCACAAGGTTTAGCGCAAGTAAATAAAACACAAGTAGTAATAAAACAAGTAAAACTAGATAAAATAAAGTAACTAAGTGAAAACGGTAAAAGGGTGGATTGTTTTTGGGGTTTTGGATGCAAATAGGAAAATTAAATATTTTTGTATTTTCTGGTTAAAATAGTGCAACAAATAGAAAGTAAGATAAAAGAAATAAAAAGGTGTTTCTTATGATAAAAAATGGACCAGGGTTCATGGATTCACTTGACTATTCTCTCTTTTAAGTTGTAGTGGATAATAACAATTCATCAATGAGATATGAAGATGCAAAACAATAACATGTGAAAGATACGCATTCATATGGGCATCATGTCCTAACATAGAGACGATGCAACACATCTCTCTTATACTCCACAAGAAAGGAAAAAACTCCATGCAATCTTGTATTAATAATTAACAGAGCGTAGCCATAAGTACTTTGACATGATGTTTGAATATCAAATATGCTACCTTGAGCTAACATGATCATCACTTTTGTCACGTGACAAACATAGCACATGCATTCACTTTATCCCTAGTGAGGTAGCAAAATAAAAATCAAAACCATAATAGATCATGAATTTGTTGTCACTATTCAATCACTAAAACCATGCTACTCCATATAATACACACATCACCACACACGCGCTCTTGCATAAAAGTTGGATTAGAACAAATACTTAAGAACGGAGTACATAATATGCATCTATCAATACATCTTGCACATAATATGATCAGATCTCATGGCACAATATCATAGAATAAGGATCCACCACATAGGTATTACAAATATGGCCATAATCATGTAAAGCATCTCATATGGCACTAAGAACTGTGAAGAACAAGAGAGAAATAGATCAAGCTACTAACAAAACTCGTAGTCAAGAGGTGGACTACTCCCCCTTGATCATGGTTATGATGATGAAGACGTTGGAGAAGGTGGAGATCCCTCCGGCGGCGATCCTGGTAGAGTTTCCATCTCCAATCTTCACTACCGTAGCCTCTATTTTTGTGTTTTGTCTTCTGGAGCGCTCTATTCTTGGGAACTCTTCGGGACCTTATATATAGTGATTTTTAGATCAAAATACGTAGGTGGGAAAAATATCACACGATTTGGACGATCGATGACCGAAAGAGGGCAGGTGGCGCGCCCTACATGTTTGGGCGTGCCACCTAGGCTCTTTTGGGCCTTAGGCCCTTCCAGGTGTGCTTCCAGGTCCCAGGGTTCTTCTCCCGATGAAATAATGACGCTCCAAAAAATCTAGGTCAATTTGACTCTGTATATGTCCCTGAAAGTGAAAAATACACAAAATATGTCTCTTTTCTGCAGAGTTATAAACCAAATAATGGGATCATTGGTAAATCCCGATAAATCAATGTAAAACATGGTATTATCATCATATATGTTGCAAAAATGTGGGAATTCAATATGATAAAGGATAAAGTTCATGTATGCATTTTACATGCATAACTTCCTCATAGGCCTCGGTCTGGGTATCCATCAGCAACGTCACAAACAAATCCAAGGGCGGCTACAAGAAACATTACAGAAACATCCTGATCAGTTTCCACCTACACTCTTGATAAACTTTGACTATGATGGAATCAAGGTAAAATAAAGTTTACGGAAGATGATGTCGTCGATCGCTTTCGCCTCCGCCTCGGCAGTTTTCAGTTGAGATGATAGAGCTTGTGCCTTTTCATCACTGGCTTTCAGTTTCTTCACCAGTTCCGCCATGGCTAGTGTGTGTTTTGCCTCTAGCACCTTTTTGAGTTTTACGGTTTACCTCATTTTCTTAAGACTCCTTTAGGGAGTCTCGGACGGACTCATGCACAACCTCGAGCGTCTTGATCTTTGCGGAGATATCATCCACTGACGGAATATTGGCTAGCAAGTATGGCACGCGGAAAAGACATTTGACAAAAATCACTTCTACGATACAATGGTGGACGGAGCAGACGGAGGTTTACTAATACGAGGATCCAAGCCGATCCTCTCGGGTGTTGCCCGATCTTTCACAGCGAGAACCTGGGGTAGTAATTCCTCCCAACAACGCGATGAACGCAGCCTGGAGAAGAGGGAACCAATCCAGCAAGCAACGGATCGATGAACGATACGCCTCAAACCTTGAGCTAGATAATCCTTGATGAACACAAGAACCTTCGCAGCGAATAATAATAGATAAACGGCAGCGCCGTACCCCCGGAGGGATGATACACGTGAACACACGCAATGGGGAAAACCCTAATCTTTAGTCTAAACTGATCTCTCCTAAAACCCTAGCCGTCCCACCCTTATATGAGGGGGTGGCCGGCCAGCCCCTAGTGGGCCTCTCTACCTTGGCTTGGACAGGCCCAAAGCAATACTAACTCGATCTATTAAAATCCCTAATTGGCCCACATATGACCATTACCTAAACTAAGATAATTAAGCTGGTGGAGTCCTGAATCTGGGCTCCACATAGGCCTCCATGCCCATATCATTTACCTTGGCTCTCTTTTAGGCGCTGCTCGAGCAACTCGATGATTTGGCTGTTTTCCGCCTCCTTGGCACTAAGCCCTTCGATATGGATTTTTTGCTGAAGAATCACTTTCTTCATTTCTGTGTGAAGTGTGCGTGTGCTCTGCAAAAATAAGGCTTGTTAGTTGAACTTGGGGGCTAGGTGCCAAGTTAACCGCTTGTGCAGGAAATCTCGAATTTCCGCCAAAGGATTGTATAATCAAATAGACATGGAATTAAGCAGCATCCTAGCTCCTACACGGAAAAAGCATAAGCCAATGCTTGGGGCCTAGTATTACCTGGCGGATGGCCTTGTGCTTAGTGAAGAATGTGCGGAAAGCATCCTCGAAGTCCTCCAGGTCCTCCTTCCTAGTCTCCGGGTTGCCCCGGACTTTGTTCATCCAGTGTGTTATTTCATTATAACGCTGGTGGAGTGGCGCCCGGCGAAGAACTAGAAAGAACTGGGGATGCGTCGAGGGCGTACACCATGAGCAACTTATTTTCTTATTGAGGCATCATTAGCTAGAGTTTCAACCGAAGTTTTCTGTTAACCTTCAGTAGAAGGAATCAAGGTGCTGGTGTCCTTGCTGGAGCCGCCAACATTTTCCATGTCATTGTCAATGTGGATGACATCCTTTTCCTTAGGTGGAACGGTTGGCGGAGCTGGTTTTGGAGGCACCGCCACTTCAGGTGTGATAGGCATGGGAGCTGGAGACGGTTTAGCCTTCTTCTTGGGTTTCTCTCCGCTCTTCTTGCTGCAGGTTCAAAAACACGTTCACATAACAAAAGATCCATAATCAAAAGATAGGAGGATACACTACAAAAAATTGGGGATTCAATGACAGTTTGGGGCTGACGTTTGAGAAATCCGTCAGCGGTTGTCTTTTTTTATGACGATACATCGTTTTCGCGTCACAGATGGCGTTTTGGGCCGCTCGGCCCCAAAAATTAGTGACGGGTGAGGTCTAAACATCAATGATTGTGCAGAAATGAGCGTCGCGGGAGGTGGGCGGCCCGAACTGCGGAGTCAGCAGGGGGGTCGTCACAACAACTGGGCTTCGGGCCGGTGGACACACCTGACCCACACTCTGCACGCTTATATTCACGTACTTTTCTGTCTACCCGCACAACAGTCCAAGGCCAACAACAATGGGACCCATATTTGTAAGGGGAGACAACCACTGTCTGCACACATGTACCTGACCTGCAGCACTCAGGCCTGCATGTCAGGTACCGACACGACCCTCCTGCGTGGGGCCACCCATTCTGTTGTGGGTATACTTCATGGGTGTACCATCGACAGTGCCTAGATCCGGCAAGCCCGGGTGGCCCATAGACGGTGATGGTGGCATGTGGCCCATCGAGCGGCCCAGTTGCTGTTGATCATGAAGGATGAAGTCTGGCCCAGGATCAGTTAGCCGGATCCGCACCGACCTTCGGAGGAACCCGGATCCGTGGAGGCCCATGAGGAACCCAGATCCAGTATGACGTATATGGGAGGCGGATCCTTGACGTACACGGCAAGACATTGTACCGTAGTTAGGCAATCTGTAATCCGGCTAGGACTCTCCATGTAAACCCTAAATCCGTGCGTCTATATAAGCCGGATCCCGGGAGCCCTAGAGGCACAACCACAACCATTGTAACAACACGCAAGCGCCCAGATAATTCCAGACAAGCAGCAGTAGGCCCTGTCATCGTGCAGGTGTTCCGAAGCTGGGTAACTCGCGTACTACCGTCCCGTGTGCACTCCGCCCTATGGCCCCTACTTCTTCTCCCCCTCGTGAGGATCCCTCCTCCGGGGTACCGTCGATTAGGCAACGAATGTTGGCGCCCACCGTGGGGCCTGAGGCGTCTGGAGTCCGGAACCGGGAGGGCTCCGCCATGGGAAGCTACGACGACTCGATCGCTGTGGGGCGTGTACTTTACGCCGGGAACTTTCCGATCGTCCCTCCGGACGAATTCTGGATTCCGGCTAGGTCAAACCCCGTCAAGCTCTCCATCGTCCCAATCGGCGGCATCCACATCTTCATCGGCGAGACCGTCGATCCCGACGGAAACGCACTGGTAAGTAACGCTGACGCGTCCGCCGCTGAGCTGGACGCCGTCGCGAAGATCCGATCTGAGTCGCAGGAGCTTCCTAAGGAAGATTCCGCCTTAGATCTGAAAAAATCAAAGCCCACCCAATCCGCCCCTGAGCAGGAGAAAACGGTGGAAGACCAATGCAGATCCGCCTGGGTCTCCCAGGTGTTAGAGAAGCAAATGTGTCACTTCGTGCACTGATACGTCTCCAACGTATCTATAATTTCTTATGTTCCATGCTACTATATTGATGATACCTACATGTTTTATACACATTATATGTCATTATTATGCGTTTTCCGGAACTAACCTATTGACGAGATGCCGAAGTGCCGGTTCCTGTTTTCTACGCTGTTTTTGGTTTCAGAAATCCTAGTAAGGAAATATTCTCGGAATTGGACGAAATCAACGCCCGAGCATCTTAGAATCCCCGGGAGCTTCCAGAACACCCGAGAGCCGCCGGAGAGGGGCCACGGGGGGCCCACACATGGTGGCGGCGCGGCCCAGGAGGGGGGCGCGCCGCCCTAGTGTCTGGTGGCCCCAGACCCCTCTGACCTTCCCCTTTCGCCTATATAAGGTCCCTGGCCTAAAACATCGAGACGAAGAAGCCACGGTACGCGAAACCTTCCAGAGCCGCCGCCATCGCGAAGCCAAGATCTGGGGGACAGGAGTCTCTGTTCCGGCACGCCGCCGGGACGGGGAAGTGCCCCCGGAAGGCTTCTCCATCGACACCGCTGCCATCTCCACCGCCATCTTCATCACCGCTGCTTGCTCCCATGAGGAGGGAGTAGTTCTCCATCGAGGCTCGGGGCTGTACCGGTAGCTATGTGGTTCATCTCTCTCCTATGTACTTCAATACAATAATCTCATGAGCTGCCTTACATGATTGAGATTCATATGATGATGCTTGTAATCTAGATGTCATTATGCTAGTCAAGTGGGTTTTACTTATGTGATCTCCGGAGACTCCTTGTCCCACGTGTGTAAAGGTGACGAGTGTGTGCACCGTGTGGGTCTCTTAGGCTATATTTCACGGAATACTTATTCAACTGTTATGAATGGCGTAGTGAAGTGCTTATTTATATCCCTTTATGATTGCAATGTGTTTTGTATCACTATTTATCTATGTGCTACTCATGTGGTGGTATTAAAGTAGTCTATTCCTCCTGCATGGTGTAATGGTGACGGTGTGTGCATCGTGTAGTTCTTGTCGTAGATTATGATCATGATCTCTTGTAGATTGTGGAGTTAATTGTCATTATGATAGTATTGATGTGATCTATGCCTCCTTCGTAGTGTGATGGTGACAGTGTGCATGCTATGTTAGTACTTGGTCTATTTTGCAAAGATCTATTATACTCTAAGGTTACTTAAACATGAATATCGAATGTTGTGGCGCTTGTTAACTCCGGCATTGAGGGTTCGTGTAATCCTACACAATTAGTGGTGTTAATCATCCAACAAGAGTATATGTAGCACAAAGGAAAGAGAACTTATTTATTATGTGATCAATGTTGAGAGTGTTCACTAGTGAAAGTATGATCCCTAGGCCTTGTTTTCACCACAAAGAATTGCTTCCCACGCCAGCAAGCTATTTTTACGGCGCCGCTTGTTTCTTGTTTTCTTGCATCTTTACTTTACGCAATATTACCACCATCTATACCACCTGTGTTTTACTATCTCTTCGCCGAACTAGTGCACCTATACATCTGACAAGTGTATTTGGTGTGTTGGGGACACAAGAGACTTCATGCTTTGTGATTGCAGGGTTGCTTGAGAGGGATATCTTTGACCTCTTCCTCCCTGAGTTCGATAAACCTTGGGTGATCCACTTAAGGGAAAACTTGCTCTCTTGTTCTACAAACCTCTCGCTCTTGGAGGCCCAACACCTGTCTACAAGAATATAAGCACCCGTAGACATCAAGCTATTTTACGGCGCCGTTGTCGGGGAGGAAAGGTAAAAGGTACTCACACTCCGGATCTCGGCTACTAAGCTATTTTACGGCGCCGTTGCCGGGGAGGAAAGGTAAAAGGTACTCACACTCCGGATCTCGGCTACTAAGCTATTTTCCGGCGCCATTGTAAGTACTCGAAGCTATTTCCTTTAGATCCTGCAATTGCATCTTTTGGTTTCTTGTTTACACTAGTTAGGCTTAATGGAAGACAACAATAAAATGAGAGATCTTTATGAACTTTATCTTGAATTAGGACATGATGTGTTTGAAGAAAGAATTAAAAAACCCATGGAACTTTATATGCATGATAATGGGAATGTTATTAGTATGAATGCTTTGAACACCATTGTTGCTAATGCTATGGAAGAATTTAAGCTTGGGGAGGTCGGTTTTTATGAAAGTGATCTTTTTAGTCCCCCAAGCATTGAGGAGAAAATTTACTTTGATGATACTTTCCCTCCCATTTATGATGATTATAATGATAGTAGTCTTTTGTTACCACCTGTTATGGAGGATAAATTTGATTATGATTACAATATACCTCCTATATTTGATAGCTACTTTGTTGAATTTGCTCCCACTACAATTAATAAGAATGACTATGCTTATGTTGGGAGTAGTAATTATTTTATGCATGTGGCTCATGACAAGAATGTTTTATGTGATAGTTATATTGTTGAGTTTGCTCATGATGCTACTGAAAGTTATTATGAGAGAGGAAAATATGGTTGTAGAAATTTTCATGTTACTAAACCACCTCTCTATGTGCTGAAATTTTTGAAGCTACACTTGTTTTGTCTTCCTATGCTTGCCACTATACTCTTTATGAACTTGTTTATTTACAAGATTCCTATGCATAGGAAGCATGTTAGACTTAAATGTGTTTTGAATTTGCCTCTTGATGCTCTCTTTTGCTTCAAATACTATTTCTTGCGAGTGCATCATTAAAACTGCTTGAGCCCATCTTAATGGCTATAAAGAAAGAACTTCTTGGGAGATAACCCATGTGTTTATTTTACTACAGCAATTTTTGTTTTGTTGAGTCTTGGAAGTTGTTTACTACTGTAGCAACCTCTCCTTACCATGTTTTTGTGCCAAGTAAAGTTTCTATGCTAAAGTTGATGTTATATTTGGGATCGCTGCGCAGAAACAGTATTGCTGTCTGTCACGAATTCTGGCATAAGTCTCTGTAGAAAATTAGAACAAATCTGCAAATTTACGAGCGTGATCCTCAGATATGTACGCAACTTTCATTAGTTTTGAGTTTTTCCATTTGAGCAAGTTAAGTGCCCAGTCCAGATGCATCTTTACGGACTGTTCTGTTTTTGACAGATTCTGCCTTTTATTTCGCATTGCCGCTTTTGCTATGTTGAATGGGTTTCTTTGTTCCATTAACTTTCAGAAGTTTTGTGCAATGTCCAGAAGTGTTAAGAATGATTGTGTCACCTCTGAACATGTGAATTTTTGATTATGCACTAACCCTCTAATGAGTTTGCTTGAAGTTTGGTGTGGCAGAAGTTTTCAAGGGTCAATAGAAAAGGGTGATATAATGTGATCGAGAAGAGTGGAAGGTCTAAGCTTGGTGATGCCCCCGTGGTTCATCCCTGCATATTTTAAGAAGACTCAAGCATCTAAGCTTGGGGATGCCCAACACATCCCCTTCTTCATCGATAACTTATCAGGTTTCTTCTAGTGAAACTATATTTTTATTCAGTCACATCCTATGTACTTTACTTGGAGCGTCTGTTTGTTTTTATTTTGTTTTGTTTGAATAAGTTCATCCTTGTGTGGGAGAGAGACACGCTCCGCTGGTTCATATGAACACATGTGTTCTTAGCTTTTAATTTTCATGGCAAAGGTTGAAACTGCTTCGTTAATTGTTATATGGTTGGAAACAGGAAATGCTACATGTAGTAATTCTAAAATGTCTTGGATAATGTGATACTTGGCAATTGTTGTGCTCATGTTTAAGCTCTTGCATCGTATACTTTGCATCCATTAATGAAGAAATACATAGAGCTTGCTAAAATTTGGTTTGCATATTTGGTCTCTCTAAGGTCTAGATAATTTCTAGTATTGAGTTTTGAACAACAAGGAAGACGGTGTAGAGTCTTATAATGTTTACAATATGTCTTTTATGTGAGTTTTGCTGCACCGTTTCATCCTTGAGTTTGCTTTAAATAACCTTGCTAGCCTAAACCTTGTATCGAGAGGGAATACTTCTCATGCATCCAAATCCTTGAGCCAACCACTATGCCATTTGTGTCCACCATACCTACCTACTACATGATATTTCTCCGCCATTCCAAAGTAAATTGCTTGAGTGCTACCTTTAAAATTCCATCATTCGCCTTTGCAATATATAGCTCATGGGACAAAATAGCCTTAAAAACTATTGTGGTATTGAATATGTACTTATGCACTTTATCTCTTATTAAGTTGCTTGTTGTGCGATAACCATGTTTACAGGGACGCCATCAACTATTCTTTGTTGAATATCATGTGAGTTGCTATGCATGTCAGTCTTGTACGAAGTAAGAGAGATCTACCACCTTAATGGTTGGAGCATGCATATTGTTAGAGAAGAACATTGGGCCGCTAACTAAAGCCATGAATCATGGTGGAAGTTTCGAGTTTTGGACATATATCCTCAATCTCATATGAGAATATTAAGCTGTTGCCACATGCTTATGCATTAAAGAGGAGTCCACTATACATTGTCCATGTTGTCCCGGTATGGATGTCTAAGTTGAGAATAATCAAAAGCGAGAAATCCAAAATGCGAGCTTTCTCCTTAGACCTTTGTACGGGCGGCATGGAGGTACCCCTTTGTGACACTTGGTTAAAACATGTGTATTGCGATGATCCGGTAGTCCAAGCTAATTAGGACAAGGTGCGGGCACTATTAGTATACTATGCATGAGGCTTGCAACTTGTAAGATATAATTTACATAATACATATGCTTTATTACTACCAGTTGACAAAATTGTTTCTTGTTTTCAAAATCAAAGCTCTAGCACAAATATAGCAATCAATGCTTCCCTCTGCGAAGGGCCTTTCTTTTACTTTTATGTTGAGTCAGTTCACCTATCTCTCTCCACCTCAAAGAGCAAACACTTGTGTGAACTGTGCATTGATTCCTACATATTTGCATATTGCACTTGTTATATTACTTTACATTGACAATATCCATGAGATGTACATGTTATAAGTTGAAAGCAACCGCTGAAACTTAATCTTCCTTTGTGTTGCTTCAATACCTCTACTTTGAATTATTGCTTTACGAGCTAACTCTTATGCAAGACTTATTGATGCTTGTCTTGAAGTACTATTCATGAAAAGTCTTTGCTTTATGATTCATTTGTTTACTCATGTCATTTACCATTGTTTTGATCGCTGCATTCATTACATATGCTTACAATAGTATGATCAAGGTTATGATGGCATGTCACTTAAGAAATTATCATTGTTATCGTTTACCTACTCGAGGACGAGTAGGAACTAAGCTTGGGGATGCTGATACGTCTCCAACGTATCTATAATTTCTTATGTTCCATGCTACTTTATTGATGATACCTACATGTTTTATACACATTATATGTCATTATTATGCGTTTTCCGGAACTAACCTATTGACGAGATGCCGAAGTGCCGGTTCACGTTTTACTGCTGTTTTTGGTTTCAGAAATCCTAGTAAGGAAATATTCTCGGAATTGGACGAAATCAACGCCCGGCATCTTAGAATCCCGGGAGCTTCCAGAACACCCGAGAGCCGCCAGAGAGGGGCCACAGGGGGCCCACACATGGTGGCGGCGCGGCCTAGGAGGGGGGCGCGCCGCCCTAGTGTCTGGTGGCCCCAGACCCCCTCTGACCTTCCCCTTTCGCCTATATAAGGTCCCTGACCTAAAACATCGAGACGAAGAAGCCACGGTACGCGAAACCTTCCAGAGCCGCCGCCATCGCGAAGCCAAGATCTGGGGGACAGGAGTCTCTGTTCCGGCACGCCGCCGGGACGGGGAAGTGCCCCCGGAAGGCTTCTCCATCGACACCGCTGCCATCTCCACCGCCATCTTCATCACCGCTGCTTGCTCCCATGAGGAGGGAGTAGTTCTCCATCGAGGCTCGGGGCTGTGCCGGTAGCTATGTGGTTCATCTCTCTCCTATGTACTTCAATACAATAATCTCATGAGCTGCCTTACATGATTGAGATTCATATGATGATGCTTGTAATCTAGATGTCATTATGCTAGTCAAGTGGGTTTTACTTATGTGATCTCCGGAGACTCCTTGTCCCACGTGTGTAAAGGTGACAGTGTGTGCACCGTGTGGGTCTCTTAGGCTATATTTCACGAGAATACTTATTCACTGTTATGAATGGCGTAGTGAAGTGCTTATTTATATCCCTTTATGATTGCAATGTGTTTTGTATCACTATTTATCTATGTGCTACTCATGTGATGTTATTAAAGTAGTCTATTCCTCCTGCATGGTGTAATGGTGACGAGTGTGTGCATCGTGTAGTTCTTGTCGTAGATTATGATCATGATCTCTTGTAGATTGTGGAGTTAATTGTCATTATGATAGTATTGATGTGATCTATGCCTCCTTCGTAGTGTGATGGTGACAGGTGTGCATGCTATGTTAGTACTTGGTCTATTTTGCAAAGATCTATTATACTCTAAGGTTACTTAAACATGAATATCGAATGTTGTGGCGCTTGTTAACTCCGGCATTGAGGGTTTGTGTAATCCTACACAATTAGTGGTGTTCATCATCCAACAAGAGTATATGTAGCACAAAGGAAAGAGAACTTATTTATTATGTGATCAATGTTGAGAGTGTTCACTAGTGAAAGTATGATCCCTAGGCCTTGTTTCCACCACAAAGAATTGCTTCCCACGCCGACAAGCTATTTTACGGCGCCGCTTGTTTACTTGTTTCTTTGCATCTTTACTTTACTGCAATATTACCACCATCTATACCACCTGTGTTTTACTATCTCTTCGCCGAACTAGTGCACCTATACATCCGACAAGTGTATTTGGTGTGTTGGGGACACAAGAGACTTCTTGCTTTGTGATTGCGGGGTTGCTTGAGAGGGATATCTTTGACCTCTTCCTCCTCGAGTTCGATAAACCTTGGGTGATCCACTTAAGGGAAAAC
>NC_061514.1:108715500-108742827 GCF_022539505.1 Lolium rigidum
CTTTTATGAGAGCATTTGTAATATGTTTTGTAAAGGCTAAATTTATAGCACTAGCATTAGGACTTTTAGCAAGTTTTTGTAAGAACTTTATAACTTCAGAGATGTGGCAATCATCAAAATCTAAATCATTATGAGCTACAGCAATGGGATCATTGTTCCCAAGGTTGGAAAAAATTCCAGCGGTTTTATCACAAGCAGTTTACAGCAGTTTTAGCAATTTCAGGCAGTTTTGTACGCTTTGCACTAGGAGTAGAAACATTGCCAACACCAATTATTTTACCATTGATAGTAGGAGGTGCAGCAACATGTGAAGAATTAGCATTACTAGTGGTGGTAATAGTCCAAACTTTAGCTACATTATTCTCTTTAGCTAGTTTTTCATTTTCTTCTCTATCCCACCTAGCACGCAATTCAGCCATTAATCTTATATTCTCATTAATTCTAACTTGGATGGCATTTGCTGTAGTAGTAATCTTATTATCAATATCATCATTAGGCATAACTTTCAATTTTAAAAGATTAACATCGGAGGCAAGCCTATCAACTCTAGAAGCAATAGTATCAATTTTATCAAGCTTTTCCTCAACAGATTTGTTAAAAGCAGTTTGTGTACTAATAAATTCTTTAAGCATAGCTTCAAGACCAGAGGGTACACTCCTATTATTGTTGTAAGAATTCCCATAAGAATTACCATAACCATTACCATTAGCAGAAGGATATGGCCTATAATTATTACCAGAGTTGTTCCTATAAGCATTGTTGTTGAAATTATTATTTTTAATGAAATTCACATCAACATTTTCTTCTTGAGCAACCAATGGAGCTAAAAGAACATTATTTGGATCAACATTAGATCTACCATTCACAAGCATAGACATAATCACATCAATCTTATCACTCAAGGAAGAGGTTTCTTCAACGAATTTACCTTCTTACCTTGTGGAGCTCTTTCCGGTGTGCCATTCGGAGTAATTTATCATCATATCATCAAGAAGTTTTGTAGCCGCCCCCAAAGTGATGGACATAAAGGTACCTCCAGCAGCTGAATCCAATAAATTCCGCGAAGAAAAATTTAGTCCTGCATAGAAGGTTTGGATGATCATCCAAGTAGTCGATCCATGGGTTGGGCAATTCTTTACCAAAGTTTTCATTCTCTCCCATGCTTGAGCAACATGTTCAGTATCTAATTGCTTAAAATTCATTATGCTACTTCTCAAAGATATAATTTTAGCGGGAGGATAATATCTACCAATAAAAGCATCCTTACATTTAGTCCATGAATCAATACTATTCTTAGGCAAAGATAGCAACCAATCTTTAGCTCTTCCTCTTAATGAGAAAGGAAACACTTTCAATTTAATAATATCACCATCTACATCCTTATACTTTTGCATTTCACAAATTTCAACAAAATTATTGAGATGGGCAGCAGCATCATCAGAACTAACACCAGAAAATTGATCTCTCATAACCAGGTTCAGTAAAGCGAGGTTTAATTTCAAAGAATTCTCTTTGTAGTAGCAGGTGGAGCAATAGGTGTGCATAGGAAATCATTATTATTTGCATTTGTGAAGTCACACAACTTAGTATCTTCAGGGGTATTCATTTTAGCAACGGTAAATAAAACAAACTAGATAAAGTAAATGCAAGTAACTAATTTTTTTGTGTTTTTGATATAGAGAGCAAGACGAGTAAATAAAGTAAAACTAGCAACTAATTTTTTTGTGTTTTGTTTAGGTGCAGCAAACAAAGTAGTAAATAAAATAAAGCAAGACAAAAACAAAGTAAAGAGATTGAGAAGTGGAGACTCCCCTTGCGGCGTGTCTTGATCTCCCCGGCAACGGCGCCGGAAAAAGAGCTTGATGGCGTGTAACTCACACGTTCGTTGGGAACCCCAAGAGGAAGGTATGATGCGCACGGTAGCAAGTTTTCCCTCGAGAAAGAAACCAAGGTTTAATCGAACCGAGGAGGAGCCAAGAAGCACGTTGAAGGTTGATGGTGGCGAAATGTGATGCGGCGCAACAACAGGGATTCCGGCGCCAACGTGGAATCTGCACAACAAAACCAAAGTACTTTGCCTCAACGAAACGAGTGAGGTTGTCAATCTCACCGGCTTGCTGTAACAAAGGATTAAACGTATCGAGTGGAAGATGATTGTTTGCAAGAAAACAGTAAAACACAATTGCGATAGATTGTATGCTATGTAAAGAATAGGACCGGGGTCCACGGTTCACTAGATGTGTCTCTCCCATAAGATAAAAGCATGTTGGGTGAACAAATTACAGTCGGGCAATTGACAAATAGAGAAAGGCATAACAATGCATATACATGATATGATAAATATAGTGAGATTTAATCGGGCATTACGACAAAGTACATAGACCGCCATCCAAGCTGCATCTATGCCTAAAAAGTCCACCTTCGAGGTTATCATCCGAACCCCATTCGGTATTAAGTTGCAAAGCAACAGAACAATTGCATTAAGTATGGTGCGTAATGTAATCGACAACTACATCCTTAGACATAGAATCAATGTTTTATCCCTAGTGGCAACAGCACATCACAACCTTAGAACCTCATTGTCACGATCCCGGTGTCAATGAAGGCATGAACCCACTATCGAGCATAAATACTCCCTCTTGGAGTTAAGAGCAAAAACTTGGCCAGAGCCTCTACTAATAACGGAGAGCATGCAAGATCATAAACAACACATAAACAATAGATTGATAATCACCATAACATAGTATTCTCTATCCATCGGATCCCGACAAACACAACATATAGTATTACGAGATAGATGATCTTGATCATGTTAGGCAGCTCACAAGATCCAACAATGAAGCACAACAAGGAGAAGACGACCATCTAGCTACTGCTATGGACCCATGGTCCAGGGGTGAACTACTCACTCATCACTCCGGAGGCGATCATGGCGATGAAGAGTCCTCCGGGAGATGAATCCCCTCTCGGCAGAGTGCCGGAGGCGATCTCCTGAATCCCCGAGATGGGATTCGCGGCGGCGGCGTCTCTGGAAGGTTTTCCGTATCGTGGCTCTCGGTGCATCGGGGTTTTCGCGACGGAGGCTTTAAGTAGGCGGAAGGGTAGGTCAGGGGGGCTAACGAGGGGCCCACACCATAGGGCGGCGCGGGCCCCTCTCTGGCCGCGCGGCCCTATGGTGGCGGCGCCTCGTCGCCCCACTTCGTTATCTCTTCGGTCTTCCGGAAGCTTCCGTGCAAAAATTGGACCCCGGGCGTTGATTTCGTCCAATTCCGAGAATATTTCCTTACTAGGATTTCTGAAACAAAAAACAGCAGAAAACAGCAACTGGCTCTTCGGCATCTTGTTAATAGGTTAGTTCCAGAAAATGCATAAATATGAGATATAATGTGCATAAAACATGTAGGTATCATCAATAAAGTAGCATGGAACATAAGAAATTATCGATACGTTGGAGACGTATCAGAAATCACTTAGTGGAAGTGGGCTAGGCCTTCGTGGCGTTGCTCACAGGAGATCTGAGTGAAGCCTTCGTGGCTGTTGGTTTGGCTTGCGTAGCAACCACACTCCTCCAAACGTAGACGTACCTTCTTGCAAAGGAAGGGAACTACGGGAATCATCTCCGTGTCATCGCGTGCTCCACTCTCGGTTACTTCTATCCTATTCTCTCTCCTATATATATTGCGTAGCTATATCTTGCTTAGTTGATAACCTTGTCATATAGGTAAATTCACTTAGTTGCATATCTAGAGAATTTACCTTTGTGCCAAGCCTAAATTGAAAAAGAACTAAAAATTGGTTAGCACCTATTCACCCCCCCCCCTCTAGGTGCGGCATACGATCCTTTCAAGTTGGCGGCGGCGATGATGGAGGCGCCAACAGATGTGGAGGAGGAGGCGGCCGACGCGGAGGAGGAGGAGGCCGACGCGGAGGAGACCGAGGTGGAGGACGACGACGACGACGAGTTCGAGTGGTCCGACGACGACGGGCCACACCCGGACAAAACGGCCGATCAGCAACGCGCGCTCGTCGAGTCGTTCGAGTCGGAGAAGAAGCTCCAGGACGACGCCCGTGCCCGCGAAGAGGCGCAGATTCGTCGCGCCGTCGAGTTCTCCCTCCAGGCGGTGCAGCAGGGGAGGGCCGACGTCGACGCGGTGCCCGGAGCAGCGGCGTCCGGCCACCGCCCTACGCACGGAGAGGCGGCGCGCGCAGCAAGAGCTGCGGCGGAGGGCAGGCGACGCCGGGCGCGGGGCCGTCGAACGCACCGCCGGGCGGTCAGTAGGCTAGGTTTGGATGAAAGCTAGCCGTTTTCATTCAAACTTTGTAATATATAATCAAAATTGAATGAAAACCTTTATTTTCATGCACCAATATTTATTTGGGGGCGGCGTTTGGGGCACGCGGCTGGGGAGCGACGTCCCCCAAACGCGACACGAACAAAACACGTCCCCCAAACGCTCGATCCGACGCGGTTTGGGAGATGGTTTGGAGAACGCGACTGGAGATGGTCTGAAGTCTATGGTGTAGGGGCGTAGGATTTTATCCGGTGGTAGTTTGGTGAGAGGGAATATCCGAATCAAAGAAATCTGATACATATCAAGACCATGTAGACCCATTAATTCATATGGAATGGCTAGTTCTAAGGCACCTTAGATGGTTGTGAGATATTAACCTTAAGATCCGTGCCTGCTCCATCAAACTGGTAAATGGTATTACTCGAGGTCGTACATGGGTATGCTGTGGGTTTTGGTTGGGCCTTTTGTCCTTTACTTGTCTCACTGACACGGCCCATGCTTTTTCAAGAGAGACTTGGCCCATGTTACGTATATTGTTTGCATGGACAGTTGATAAGTTGATGTTGGATCGGTAGTCCCTTTTTTTATTCTCATTTCACTTCATTTTTTGAGCATAATTGTTTTTTTGCTTTTATTCTAATGTTGTTAGTTTTGAGTTTGATTGTTTATGCGTTGTAAAGTTGTAACTGAGAGTTTTTCTATTGCACGTAGGCTGAAACTGAGATTTTTTTTTTCACTAGCGCCTAGTATACAAAGATATTCGTAATTACACATGGGTTGCAACTAAGATATTTTCTGTACATTTTTCTGGTTGCACATAGGTTATAACTGAGATTTTTCTAGTTACACATAATATGCGACTGAGGTTGCAACCAAGATTTTCTCAATTGCACATTGGTTGCAATTGAGAGTTTCTTCTGTAGATCTTCCCGGTTGCACATGGGTTGCAACTAAGATTTCCCATTTGCACATAGGTTGTAACTAAGATTTTTTTAGTAGCCTAAGTGTTGTAACTGAGATTTTACTAGTTACATATAAGTTGCGACTGTTATTTTTGTAGTTGTACATGGTGTGCAACTAAGAGTATCCCAGTTACACATTGGTTGCATTTGAGATTTTTTCGGCATATTTTTCCGATCGCACGTTGGTTGCAACTGAAATATTTCTAGTTGTACATTGATTGGAACTAAGATTTCTTAACTAAGATTTTCCATTTGCAAAATCGTTGTTATAGAGATTTTACAAGTTATATATGGGTCGAAGAGTGTATTTTTCCTAGTTTAACATATGGTGCAACCAAGAATTTTACGATTGCACATAGAATATGACTATGATTTGCTCAATTGCGCATAGGTTGCAATTACGATTTATCCAGTTACATACCTAGCCAAATAATCAGTTGCAAGTTGTGTGTAACTGTATTTTTTATCACCACATGATTTATAGTTGAAAAATCGTTGTGAGACCTATCAGCACGTACATGACAAAAGCCCACGTAAAAGAAGAAGACCAGCAACGGGCAACAGGAAGAGGCCCGGGAAAAGAAACATCACGTAAAAAAAAAAAAAAAAAAAACATCACGTACGTATCTACTCCTAGTAACTTAAGGATTAACGTAAATCACTGGAACTCGCAATGACTGATAATTAATAATTCTCAGTCGACTGAGATCTTAATTTATAATGGTTTCTCTTTACGAATTTGAGTATAACTCCATAATACGAAGTTCTGGTTATTCTTGTCGCTAGTTGATCCTAGTAATTTTGCACATGATGGCATCTGATGGTAATCTGGTCTAAGAATTTTGGGTATACATGCACTAAGCTTTGGAGCAGTCAAATCAGTAGAATTTTTAGAAATAATATGCTTGCGTCCTGATGGTTCCTGATGGTTAACTCGATAGCACAGCAACACCAGAACAAGTACGGTTTAGAAGCATCTGTTATATTATCATGGTACATGTATAGTTTTTTTCAGAGCGTGGTTTTATACACAGGTGACGATTTCGGGTGACAAAATTAGTTCTCATGTTGACCGTTGCGGTTAAGGCAAGTGCATGACGAACCTCGCGTCTTTATGATTTCTTGTGTTATTTGTTGTACTTCCGGGGTTCTTTGTTCTTGTTTGGAATTTCTCCAATACGATATTTTCATTCGGAACTTCAGACATTGCAGGTTGGTAAATTTCGAGCCAACGCTGCGGCAGGTTGGTAAGTCTGAGCCAACACGCTGGTAAACTCCAAGCCAGCGCTGCCAAAATCAATAGTCCAATTTTAAGTCAAATTTCATGTTTTGAGTGAAAATTCTAATTGTGTTCATTGACTAATGTTCTTACGGTTTCATATTGTAGTTGCTGAGTATTTGTATACGCATTCTTGCATTTTATTTAGTTTTTAGGTACTAACGATATGCATGGGAGGGAGTAGCTCACTAGCAATTGGTCGCACACATCTACTTTACAAACGCTTAGACATTTGTTCGCATGCTGCGCCGATAGTCTTATTAGTTGTTGCCGTAGTATTGGAGCCTAGTACTGGAGCCTTTTGCACGAGTTCGTGAGCCTTTGGTTGCTCTAGTTTTAAAACTTGGCTCTTCAAATATTTATGCACTATGTGATTTGTTCGGATTATTATCTATGTTATCATAGTAAATCTTCTGTGTTATACTTGTTGTGTATGTCCTTGAGATCTCTTTGTCCTTCAAAACAAACGATATATTTTCGAAATCTATAGTTTTTAGAAATCTGAGATGTTACCGTGTTACATTAAGTGCATGCATGCATGATAGCATGTTTTCTCCCTCCCTCATGAATATTTGTCACTGAATGTTGACAAAACTACCACATGGTACATTAACTTCTTGGTTAACTTCTTAATTAAATATAGGCATGCATACTTAATTAGTTCCCTAATTTTATTTGGTGACTTATGAATTTTCCTTATGAGTTTTGAGTTTTATAAAATATTGGAATTAAGTCTAATAATTTTGAATATTCTATGCTTCATGTTTTCTCCAAAATATGTGGCTTGTACTTTGATAATATATATGGATATTAAAATATAGCATATATGTTGGTTTTACTTTATAGTAAAAAATCTATTAAATAATGTTAAAATTTCAAATATATATTGGTTGCTGAAGGTTCTATCAAGCATATTCACCATTGTTTAATGTTTTATAATCATTCTAATATCTAATTTATCAGAAAGTGTACACTATTTTTCCTATAGATTTCTAATAGTTTCTATATTAGAAAAAATAGATTATTGATATGCACCTACTCAACAGAATAGATAAATTTGCAGACAAAGTCACCTTAATTAACTCACAATACACATTAGTAACGGGGGCCTGTCAGGTGCAAATGAAGAAAATCTAAAAATCTGAAAATTTTCCTTACCAGTCATCCGTTTCTGGGCCAATGGCTATGATTTTCAAGACTAGTCTTCCATGTCTGAAGTTGTCATTTTGCAAAACAACGCCCGCAACCCATTACACCCTTTACATAGAACCCCTCCCAAATTTTTCCTCCCTGGAAACATCATCGTGCCCTTCCTCTGTGTGCGATAACGATTATTTCTGTCTAGCGATGAAGAACACAAGCAAGAAAATTCACGGATACAAATTCAGGGATTCCGATCTAAGCAATATATATACATTGTGGACAATTTTAATCTGAAAACCAAATCTATACCTAATAATAAAGGAGCTAAGGTTTCTGCCAAAAAGTTTCGTCAACGCTTTTTATTGGACCATTTTGCCCTTCCACCAAACCACATAATACGCACTTTTGCCACCGAGCCATTTAGTTCGTCTCTTATCCTCTCCTACCTGCCGCCGCCCATCGGGACCCCTCCGTATCGCATCGTATCGTACGAGGACTCATCGAGTTTCCATCAGGCATTAGCCCATCACCTACTATAAATACACGGGTAGGCTATGGTGTTCGACAGAAGCAGATTGGATCGCGAGGTAATTTCGTCTCCAGGATGCAAGAGACGAAGAAACAGACTAGACCGCGCGCGCATGCCAAAGTGTATCGAGATCAAATTCCATCGATCGAAAAGAAGAAGGGATTAAGGACAAGAAATTCATCAGAGGATTAAGGACAGGAAATTCAGAGGCCGCCGTGTTCGTTGTTGTCATAAAAATCAGCACGAGGAGCGTCCGGACACACGTCGTTCCTCCGATCGATCGATCTATTCCTAAAACCCGAATCCATTGATATGGACTCTGTTTCCCACGGCCATGGCGTGGTCGATGTACTCCGTTGCCTGGCGCACGACGTGGCAGTCAGGGTCCTTTTGGATCGATAACGACGACACTGGTGTCGCCGGTGAAGGAAAAAAGGCACGATCTGGAAGGACAACGGCGGAGGGATTGGGCACTTCATTGGAAAACGTAACAGGGCATTGGTGCTTGAGTCAAGATAGATGTGGGTGATGCTGAGTTACGTGGTGCAGATTGTGCCATTGACATAGCCGCCGTAGTTGCAGGACGATGCTGCAGCTGGCGCCGATCATCACGAGCGTGGATGTCGAGCATCTTGCTGCTGTTCATACACACTGCATGCTTGAGCCCATCACGTCCGCCTGTGGCGCCCGGCATGAAAGCCTGAAACTACAGAGACGACACCCATTGACTGATGAGTGAATATGAGGCGATCAGGCATGTCTTTCCTTGATACAAAGCCAGCTAGAGCATGCAAAATACAGAGAAAAGCTCCAGCTAGGGGACAAATTCTTCAATAAGTACACAGCTTGATTTTTTAGCACACCCTTGCAGCACTGAATTAAGGATCTGGAAAGCAGTTGTTTGGTAAGGTATTCATGTTTGTTCATATCTCTATAATAATTTACCTATTTTGACTCCTATATGACGCACAATATAATATGTATTTTTTCTCTCTTTGCAAATAATAGAAATAATGATCCAACAAGTAATTTTTTATTTCAATATTTCCAACTTCTTCGCCTTCCACCTAAGGTACACAGGAAAGGCCCAAAGCTAATCCCAGGGAATAGTAAAGCTTCATAGGATCTTTTGTCCAGGTGCAGGTAGTCCGCATCTTCACAGACATGTCTATTTCACCGAGCCTCTCTCTAAGACGATGCCCCAGACCGTTACGCCTTTCATGCGGGTCGGAACATACCCGACAAGGAATTTCGCTACCTTAGAACCGTTATAGTTACGACCGCCGTTCACCGGAGCTTCGGTCGCCGGCTTCCCTGTCATCACCTACTTCCTTGACCTTCCGGCACAGGACATGCGTCAGCCCCCATACATGATCTTACGACTTTGCGGACCGTAGCAACGCACGGGTTTTGTCCTAGTAACACATGCATGTGGAACAACAACCGGATCTAAAACATAATTTCTCTGAACATCACTGCGGACGAATCCTAAGAACAAACTGTAAACTCCCCGTAAAAATGGGACCTTGAAGAAACGAGAAAATTACAGAGTTGTATCCCTCGATTTAGTTTCGATATATACTAGATGACGGAAGCTCCATGGAAAGATGGCACGGCTTGATTTGACGAGCAGTTAACCGAGGCGGCGGCCCTGCCGAAGTATACTTGCCCGTTGGTCGGATCTAAGGGAGAAGTGCCTCTTGCGGCCACAGAGTAGGGCGCTGACGTCAGATATGCTTCGGAGGAGTTTTGTCCGGTGGATAAAGATGGTACCCATCGGGAGCGGTAGAAGAAGATGCCATTGCTTGTGATGTCTAGAAGCTTCGTGAAGTTGAGATGGCGTCTTGGGCTCTTGGGTGCTGTACGGGACATGTGTAGATGAGAATGGGTACTGAAGAGGAGGAAATGAATGTGTTAGGGTGTTTCTGTAAAATGTTTAGTCGTGGGAAAAACAAGAGAGATCTGACCTTTCGCTCAAAATCTAATGGTCGTGGAGTAAATTTGCAAATTTGTAGAAACTAGTATATTTTTAGGTGATACGTTAAATTTGATGAGGAGATGAAAGGGTGGTGTCATTAGTCAACATGCAGGGGAATACAAAAATTAAATCTTGATTAAATACATGTAAGTTAAAAACAAGCAGACTACAACACATACTACCTTCATCCCAAGGTTTAAGACCTATATTTTTTTCAGAAAGTCAAACTATGTTAAGTTTGACTAAGTTTTTATCAAAAATCATTAACATGAAAAGTACAAAATCAATATCATTAGATAGATAATGAAATATGTTTTCATATGGTACCTACAAAATATCATATTTGTTCATAAGTTCTTCTAAAAATTTGATGAAAATTTACTTCGTTTGTCTTTCTGAAAAAAAATATAGGCCTTAAGCCTTGGGATGGAGGTAGTATTTATCATCCTCACGTGTAGCTAGGTTCTCCTAGCTATTTTCGCATAGTGGTGCCTCTTTACGAAAGAAAAAAGTATCGGTGCCTAGCTTGATCAGGTGGGAAGTGTGCATGCAACATGTGTCATCAAGTCCTCTCGTGTATTAAAATAAGTCATAGTCAACTAACTACAAGGATTAAAATAATATATTATTGTCTAGTTGGAGGAGAGAGAATGAGAGAGAAGAGTGAGCTCTCATGCAAGAGCCAACCCTAGCACTTGTTCCTAGACACTTTGTGAGAGTGAATGATGGACCATACAATGATAATGTAGTACAATTTTATAGCTTACTATTGTACATATTGGCTCTCGATTGCCTATAAATAACATGGCATTTGGCTTATAGCCAACATTTTTTTTGAAATCACAATATATTAAGCAAGCAAGCCGTCTTATTAAAAAACCTTCTAGTTCCCTTAGGTACCCTGGTAAGGAAAACAGTGCGTGAAAAACTTGCCGCACTGAAATCAAATGATCCTTACATCATGTGATAGCCTATCCAAGAGGAAACTAGGGGGATCATTGTCCCAATTACAACATAAATTATTAAAGTAGCTATGCTTAGCTAAAGTGTGAGCCACTTCATTTGCTTCCCTAGAGCAATGCTTCACTGTAACTCTGCTAATACCTTGTGCTTGTTGTAAACAGTCTGCTAGGATTGCCGTATAGGGACTCCATAGATCATTATTATCATTAAATAAATTGACTATCTCCAAGGAATTTGATTCCGAAACAACAAGGACACAACCCCGCTCTTATGCCAATTGGAACCCTTCTTTTAACGCCAAGGCTTCAGTAGTTGACGCATTTAGAACATTGTTGAACAATCTGCTCCTTCCCGCCAAAGCCAACCCCTTATGATTACGGAGAATAACTCCAATTGCACCTGCACCATTCGGAAAGAAAGTAGCGTCAACATTTATTTTGTATGTGTTCGGATCCGGCCTGATCCAGTTTAGAATCTTTGGCTCGGAAGCTGTTTCAGCACCGTAATAGTTATGCACCAATCCTACAATAGCAAACGTTGTTCTTGCCGGAGTAGCTACCGATTCCCCCTTTTTAATTTCTCGTCTTTGCCACCATATGTACCAAGCTGAAACTGCGATAAGTTCTTTAATCCCCACTGAGCTGATCAGAGAAGGCATCTGCAAATCACCACATAGAAGACCCTCTAGCACAACTAAACCAGAGCGGTCAACAAGGGCCAGTTCAATCACATGCCTCAGTCCTATTGCTCGCCAAACCTCTCTAGCACGATCACATGTGAATATTAGATGTCGAATATACTCTGCACCTTGGAAACAGACCGTGCATTGTCCTGAAACTGGGATATGTTTATTTGCAAGAATTGACATACCTGGGACAATTCCATGCAAAGCCCGCCAAACAAAGATTTGAATTTTACTCGGCACTTTCAATTTCTAAACTGCTCCAACACCGGATTATGTGATAATGTACTTTGATCTTCTGCTCGATCGAGAGTATAATATGCTGATCGAACAGAGAAACAATGTGATTTTATCATATGCCAAGCTAGGGATCCGCAATATTCTGACAGCATCAATTGGGTTAAAAATATCTTGGATCATATCTGAATCCCACTTCAAGGAGACCGGATCAATAAGCTCATTAACCAACTTAATTAAGACTTGACCTTTTGGAGTTTGAATTTTGTGAACTGGGCTATCAGGAATCCAGCAATCATCCCAAATATTAATTTTTCCCCGTACCTACTCTCCAAATATATCCTCTTTTAAACATATTCAGACCCGCTATAATACTTTGCCAAGTAAATGATTAACCTTTCTTGGGACCAGCTTTCAAAAGATATCCATTTGGGTAATACTTAGCACTCAAAATCTAAGCACATAAAGAATCTGGTTTAGTAATAAGGCGCCAACACTGCTTTGCTAATATCGCATGATTAAATGCGTGTAAGTATCGGAATCCCATTCCACCAAATTTCTTAGGGATACACATTTTCCACCAAGCCATCCAGTGAAGTTTATTCTTTTCCTCTGCATCTCCCCACCAGAAGGTAGCCATGGCGTATGTCATCTGCTTGCATAGGTTCCTTGGAATATTAAAGACTGGCATAGCATAAATTGAAAGTGATTGGATGACTGCTTTTAGCAAAATTTCCATCCCTCTAACCTTTTAATGATCCTCTCTAGAAGATACAAGAAGCTTTCACTCCGGTCTACACTGACCATATATGGCAATCCCAAATATTTGTCTGATAAGGCCTCTGTCGTTATATTCAACTCTGTGCAAATCTTAGCCTTCACACCAGTGTCCACATTAGGGCTAAAGAACATGTTGCACTTCGCCTGACTCACAAGTTGTCAACAAACTTGCACAGTATTGATCAAGTACTTGTCTCAATGAGGTTGCATTAGTCATATTTGCCTTCATAAGGATAAGGGAGTCATCAGCAAAGAGCAAATGAGACACTGATGGAGCATTGCTGCTAACCCTAACACCTTCCATGCCACGAACCTCCTCTCTATGAGCCAGTAAACTCGATAGACCTTCCGCACAAATAAGAAAAAAATAAGGAGACAAAGGGTCCCCTTGACGAAGCCCTCTAGATGGAGTAAAGGGACTTGATTCTTGATTATTAAACCTGATCTTATACTTCACCGACCTCACACACATCATTAACAGATTCACAAAATCATCCTGAAAGCCCGATTGTCTCATCATACTTTCAAGAAAATTCCATTCTACACGGTCATAGGCCTTGTGCATATCCAGCTTAACAACACAATACCCCCATTTTCCTATTTTCTTGTTGTTGATTTTATGCAGGCATTCATAAGCAATCAACACATTACCTGTAATTAGCCTTCCAGGAACAAATGCACTTTGCGCCGGGGAAATAACCTCATCATGAACAAACATTTAGTCGAAATGCAAGCATTCCAGAGATCACCTTATAGAGAACATTGCATAAACTGATAGGCCTATATTGGGTGATAAATTAAGGATTTTCCACTTTGGGTATTAAGATGATTTACCATGGGATAGTCTTGATGGCTTCTAACACCTCAGCTGTTAACACCGCTCCCAAAATATTCCAACACTTTTTAAAGATAATAGAATGAAGACCATCTGCCCCTGGTGTCTTCATATCCCCAATAGAAAAGAAGGCTTTTTAAACCTCCTCTCCCGTGAAAGGCTTTTTTAACCTCCTCTACGAATAGTTGGCTCTACTATTGAACTCTTAAGACCAGTAAAACGCATCAAGCTAGGGCAGATCACATTGTTTCGACGTCTCTGGACCTAATCGGGTGTCTCTTGGGCTGCTACTGGGCAGATCTACCTAGGCCAGATGTAGTTGACCGGGCCAAAAATACACACTGGGCTGGACCTGGGCTACTGATAAATGGTAAGACCACCAATCTGGGAACTCGTTTGGCTGCCTACCTTCTGCTCTTCTCTCGTAATAAGACTCATCAGATGGCTCAAAAAATTATGGGAGAACTTTCGTCGGTATTTACAGGTATATGGTTCATTATCTATTTTTGGCTGCCTTCAGAAGAGTACAAGATTGTGTTCTGGAAGAAAGAATTTGAAGACCTCGAAGATTTGTTACTATCTTTTAGACTTTATTTTGTGATCGTTGCAGTCAGTTCATGTATCTCTGCCATGTACTATTTGTTACTACTATGAATATATGTGGTATTGATTGTCAAAAAAAAGACTCATCAGATGGCACGGAAGCAGAAGGCAGCGTGACAGCACGGTCTCAGCGTGTGAGCGATGGCAAGGGAACATTCGGGTCGATGCTAATTCTGCCTGGACCTGTAGCGTCCGGACTTCGTCTGTCCAGGGTCCACTGCATCGTCTTCATCTCTGGCGAACGTCGAGCTTGTCCAAGTGGAGAGGCACCAGACCAGATTGGTTGGTGAGATCCTATTTTTCGTCTCTCTGAAGTTGTTATGAATTCTAGCCCCGATTTCTGCTTCATGACAGATCAACTGGGGGTGGCAAGGGGAGACGCAACCGACCTGGCTAGATATCGCTGGTGGCGCCGGAGGAGGAAATTACTACGGTGTGCGGGGGGGGGGGGGCAATTTATTTGGAAAAAAATAAATAATGGTTCTGATGTTGATAGTTACAGTTGCAGTTCTGGCAATCAACTATTTGCGACTGTAGCAGCAAACCGGCGGACTATAGATGAAAAATTATGTTAAGTAGCAAGGTACTTCAGAAAAGGCTCATGCATGAATATATTTCTTGCCTATAGTTGGTCAGATCCGAATATAAAAAATGGTCAAGATGGAGATGTCAGGAGGTTCTCATAAAAAAATGCAGGTATGTATGGACGATGTTACCATTGCAAACTGATGAAATGCAGTTAAGCGAGTTCCGTACTTGAGGTGATAGATTATTCTGCTGATAATTACCGTGTGCATAAGTGCCAAAAATCTCCGATGTTTCTATTTATCATGCAGTTTTTTGATATATCTGTTTTATTCAGGCTATTTCCTATGTCGTAAGAGAAATTATGACCGCACCGGAGAAGCAATATATGGATACTTTAATGCCTTTGGGGGACGGTATACCGAAAAATCTTGAGAAACAATTTAAAATACTGAAAATAAGTTATGATAGACCATATGTTTTGCCAAATCAGGTATACATATTTGCATCATATGATTTATATCATGGTTTTCGGTAGAGAAGATAATGAGACAACGGTTCATTAATGAGCAGTTCATTGTTATCTTTGGTGGTCGTGTTGATATGTTGTGTTGAGCTCTATTTTCTAAAGTTGAAAACTCATTTTATTTGAATGATAGTTTGTAATCTTACCTAACATCAATCATACATAACCTCTCTTCTAAAATCATAGGTTGTGTTCTAGAAATTGTTCGCCCCAACGTTGGTGAATTTGGCAATACATGCATTAGCTTATATTTTCAATTGAGGCACTACTTCCACAAATTTTAGAAGTCTGTTTAATGGCTTGAGTATTGTTTTCATATATATTTCATTTTTGCTGGTATGTATACAAAAGTAATATTATTATTGCTTGCTTTTTTATTGAAATATAGGATATTATGAACCAATCAAATTGTTAGACACACCTAAGCTAGCAAAAGAGGACAAGCTAAGAATTGAAGATATAGAGGTTGTGGTTCTAAAGTTTCACATAAATAAGCATAAAATAATTATGAACAAATGAGTAAAAAATCATGGGAGCAAGCTAGCTATTTTAAGTAATTCGGAGGCCATATATATTCCCCAAGCAATACCTAGAGGCGGAGGTAGCACCAGACCTTGGTCATTCGTGGCCAGGGTGTGAGGAGCTGAGGATAAAGATTAGCGGGGGATGTGGCATCGCCGTATCCCTACGCCGTCGTGTCCTGCACAGCTAATTCGTGTCTCATGCGACCCTGCTGAATCCAGTGGTATTCTTCTAAACTCATGCCCTCTCCACTATACACTTATGTGCAATCTCTAATATCAACTGTAATCCGTTGATCGTTTGTACTAATGGGTATGATAATGTCCAGGTAGAATATTATTGCTGCCTTTTTTGTCGATTGTGTACTGATGGACATCACAGCCGAGCGGAGTCAAAACAACTGATGTAATGATGTACAAAACGTTTAGTTGCTTGATTGTGTGTTTGCTGATTTTGGATCTCAATATTGGATGGTCGGTTGTCATCTGAGACAACATTAAGAATGATGGACATGTTATTTATGTTTTCTATTGAAGATTCGTTAAACTTTGGACCTCAACCTGGAGGATGATTTCTAGGAAATTGCTCGCTATAATGGCTCAGGTAAGAAGCACCACATGGAAGATTGGAAGGTTAAGGATTGTCGATGTTTACAACAATAGTAGTATTATTGATCAATATTGCTAACTCTTATTGGTTGATAGCTTTCCCATGCCGTCACATAATAATACCAGCTTTCCGCGAGTCATCACAAATAATAGTTTTCTAAGATATTACGTTAAAATATTACCAATTGCAACCTACAAATGACTCAATTGCAATGTTGAACTGTTATTTTGTGCTCACATTGCAAGTAATATGAATTTGAGAAGGCAGATCTGCAACCGGAACTATAAGCTCTTGAAGTTACTTGCTTCTTGATAGATCTTCATAATTTTGTTCTTCATTTGTCTAGGTCAAAAATATTTTCTATGCAAGCTATTTGAATTAGTATCAGCCAACCTTTGAGGGCAAACATCTATTCCCTCTGTAGAAAGGTCTGACATTAGTGAACAGATGGAGCAGAATCCTATTGTTTAGGTTTTGCAATATATCCCTTCCCAAATCACTATGCATTGTACATTCATGCACACATTTTATATTTCTTCCAAATATGCTTCATTTGATGATCACTACTCACTACAGAAGTACAGCTATGAATGAGGCTCTTCATCACATGTTAACTGCAAGGTGGTCATTGATCATATTATGAAGTCCCCATCAACATCCTAACTCCAAGATTTCCTCTCTCTCTCTCTCTCTCTCTCTCTCTCTCTCTCTCTCTCTCTCTCTCTCTCTCTCTCTCTCTCTCTCTCTCTCTCTCTCTCTCTTATGTCACCTTCAGATCACCGGCCTAACTCCAAGGTGATGTGCCATTATTTTGTGTGGGTAAACTGTTCTCTCTCATGTATTCAGGTGTGTTTGGTTTCTTGTTAGGCTCCTAGCAGTGAGAACCCACCAACAAAACTATCCTAAAAAATGAATAACATGGAACTTTGTAGTATTTCGGTACTCCTATGAATGCAATTTATTGTTGGACATGTTCACCCAGAAATTCTTCACGCACTATAAATGGCGCACTCTCATTTTATGTGACCAGAACTGACCTATAATATATATCTTTTTTACATACATTTTTAGTATCATGCATTGCAACTTCCAGAATTGTGAAGGTCATGCAATATGCGTTTTGCAGCTGTTTAATTAAGTTCATGAAGTGTTCCATCACATGCTAGACCGCAAATATGCAAGCCACTTTAAAGACTGACACGAAAGAGTTGAGATGTTGTGCGTTTCAAACATTTTGTTACTATGAAAATACTTTATTTGTATTTATATAGTTTACAAACAAAATTTAGTGATTTGGTCTTGCAACTATTGTTCTATTACTTTCTAACTGGAGCACCTCCCATTACGAAAGGAAAGCTTCCATGAAACAATTTATTTAGTGTGTTTTTTTTTCTCATGGCTTGTCTTTCAGTTTGGTTGAACTTTCTTGACATAATTGTATTTTTTGTTAGATTATAAGAATATAAGTTTTTTTTCCTTTTTCAAAGAACCACATCGATTTCCTCGCCAGAAAAAACAAACCATATGGATTAGTATCTCTCTGAACAAATGAGAAAAATACATTTGTTTGAATTTTTCAGTCATGATTGAGCTTCGTTAGGGAACAAGTTTTGGGGATTGAGGCGATGCGAACCCATCAACTTACACAGGAAAATGATTTATGCCGTTGAGTAAGAAAAGCCGGTTCAATCTTTCATCTGATGCAAATCCTTTCATGCGGCCATCAAGTTGGCCTAGAATGTGTTACGACTGCAATTAGAAATAGGTTCTGTATATGCTAATATAAGCTGGATTATTTTCAAGGAAAGATCTGTTTTGGTGTAGAAAAAGACATCAAATCACGATCCTTGTGTGAGCACATCAATTTGTAGGTGTTCATTTCTCATTTCCCGACTAATTTTGTTTCTGTTTATTTCCACCTTCCGTGAACTTTCACAGTAAAGCAATGTTCTCGGAAAACTACTCCTATTTTTATGTTTTATGAAAAAAATTCACTATGTTGGTCAGGTGTATATTACCACAGGAATAAGCTAGATAACAAACCCGACAAGGCAATCAACAAAATAAAAAAATTAATGGTCGTTGAAGGACCTCAAGTCAATCCTTAGAGTATTTTTAGCAATAAGGTCATGCCGAGATGACATGGAGTCACCGTGTGGGAATGTGCGATAGCACCAAATTAATGAGATATCATATTATCCTCCTTTTCTTATATTAGGTCTAAACAAGGTGAGACTGTATCTAGCATCGGTGTTGTTCCATTGAATTGCCGCATGAAAATCATTGACTATTCTACTAAAATGTGTAGTTTTCTCACGGCATGCTCATCACTCACACTGTCTATTATCTTTTAGTATTTGCACCGACAATATTTTCTCAGATATTGGTATCATTCTTTCGCAAGATGGGCGGATGCGGCAACGCGCGCTTTCATTGTCTAGTATGCTTATTGACATACTGCACGTCTCGGTTTACCTGGCAATGTCTTGGAATCAATCAGGATAATTTGCACGTCACTAATCTGCTCAAAACTCAACTAGAGTTGATGTGTATGATATACTTTTCCCATCCTTTAAAAGATGTCATAACTTTGTCTAAATTTAGATGCATGTAGACATATAGTTGAGACATGTTAAGACATGTTTTGTGGGACGGAGTGAATTGATAGAATTGCATGCCTTCACCCATGTGATGATTGAAGGGGGAGATGGATAGCTACCAAACTATGGGCATGTTTGGTAGATTGGGCCAGTTTTGAGGTCGAGTGAGTGCAGACCCGAAAAGGTGTTGCGCGTTCTAGACGGGCCACAGACCAATTCCGGCCAGTTGCTTGGTTGCCCCAAGATGCATGGATTGGGTCAAAAGGATCTTTGTGTTTGGTTTCATGTGGCAAAGCCCATGTCACGATGGAGATGAGAGTGAGATGTTGCTTGTTTGGTACCACCCATGCAAAGCTTCTGATGAACTGTTATCTTCACCGGTGACCATACCATACTATCACCACCATCACAGATAATGAAACTTTAATTTTCATTAGCTCATCCTAACAATATGGAAACTCATACGCATAGTCTCTAGATACTATGTCCCTAGCCACTAGTGGAAAAACGCTTATCAATACCGGTTCCAGAGGGCCATTTGCACCGGTTTAGCAACCGGTATAAAATATCCGGTGCAAAAGCCCCCCCCTTTCCTACCGGTTCCTTACGAACCGGTATAGATGGGCTCTCCACGTGGGCGCCCAGGAGAGCGCACGGCGATGGACCTTCGTACCGGTTTGTACTACAAACCGGTGGCAAAGGTTGGCTGCCGCGGCAGGAAAAATTCATGAATCTCTGTCGCGGCGAGAATTCAGGGTTTAGGGTTTCGCGGGGGTTTAGGGGTATCGGAGCGTTTCATATCGCGTCGATGCACCGGAAATGCGTTTGGGTTTACGTAGTACATGAAGATCAAGGTGATGCATATAAAGTTGGTGCATATAATATAACACACATGTAATTGCATAAGTAGTACTCTCCGATGCAAATCAAGTCGATGCACCATAGTACATGCATGAAGATCGATCTATTACACACATGTACCATAGTGGTACACTCCGAGTCAAACTATATATACACACAAAGCAATCGAGGAGCTGGAGAAGATCTTTATGCATAGTGGTACTCTCCGGATGGTGATATGACTTCCGAAGGAAAAATCCCGCCAATTCCTCGCCGATTGCTTTGAAGCGCTCCTCGATTCCGATCTTCTCCCGCTTTCTTCTCAACTCGTAAAAGAATAAGATGAATACATGAGCTATGTGTGTTATATCAAATCACAAATCAAACAATTATTACTGAAACTCAGCACAACTTATGGTAAGAAAATAAATTTGTGAATATTATTTTCGTACCTCTCTATTTCTTTCATTATTCGCTCTCTCGTCGACAATTACTGTGGATGTACTCGCAAACGTAGTATCCACATAGATTAGTCCCCGGTGGTTGTTTTGCGCATTTCTGTACAAGAATATAATTCAGTCAAACAATAATGAAGTATGATAAAGGTGTGTGGACCTAGGTAGTACTACTTACTTTGTTCGCACGCCATATCAGCTTCGGTTTCCAATCATGGGACTGATCGTCCTTGATGAAAGTTTCCCATACGCTGCCCGACAAAAAGATGGTTGCTTGGCCAACAAGTATAGCTGCTCGTCATCAGTGGCATTCATGAGACGTGTTTGCAACCAACCGCCGAAAGTCTTCATGTGTTCTCCATCAATCCAATCTTCACGTTCCTCCGGGTATTTAGAGCGTAAGATATCCTTGTGTTCCTCTTTGTACGGAGCCACCAAGATGGAATTATGTAGAAGCGTGTAGTGTGCTTGAGTGAAAGAATGTCCGTCCATACACGTTATTGCTTTCTTTCCTAGCGTGCCTTTTCCACGCAGTCTCCCCTCATAGCGTGATTCGAGGAACACCGATCGGCTTAAGGTCAGGAATAAAGTCAACACAAAACTCAATGACCTCCTCTGTTCCATAGCCCTTGGAGATGCTTCCTTCTGCCTAGCACGGTTATGAACATACTTCTTTAAGACTCCCATGAATCTCTCAAAGGGGAACATGTTGTGTAGAAATACGGGACCGAGACGCCAATCTCTTCGACCGGGTGAACTAGGAGATGTGTCATAATATTGAAGAAGGATGGTGGGAACACCAACTCGAAGCCGACTAGACATTGGACCACATCCTTCTGTAAATTTTGTAGAGTAAGTGGATTGATCACCTTCGAGAAATTGCATTGAGGAAAGCACATAGCTTCACAATGGGTACTCGAACATTTTCCGGCGAAGCCCCCTCAATGCAACCGGAAGTAATTGTGTCATAATCACGTGGCGATCATGAGACTTTAGGTTTTGAAACTTTTTCTCAGACATGTTTATTATTCCCTTTATATTCGACGAGAAGCCAGACGGGACCTTGATGCTACTCAGGACTTCAAAAAGATCTCCTTCTCTTCTTTGGTAAGAGCGTAGCTGGCAGGACCTTGATACTTCTCTGGATTCAGGTTGCTTCCTTCGTGGATACTTTGCTGGTCCTGCCGTGCATCCGGTGTATCTTTTGTCTTCCCATACACGCCCAAGAAGTTTAGCGAGGTTCACGCAAAGATTTTTCGTCACGTGCATCACGTCGATTGCGAGTGAACCTCTAAGAATTTCTAGTAGGGTAGCTCCCAAAATATCGACTTCTTCTTCCACATGGGTACATGTCCGTCAACATTCGGAACAGATTGTCCGCCGGGACCCTTTCCAAAGATCACTTTTGAATCCTTGACCATATCATATATAACTTCCCCGATAGGGCGGGTAGGCTTCGTCCGGTTATCCGCCTCACCTCCGAAATGCTTTCCTCTCTTTCTTACGTGATGTTGTTTTGGAAGAAATCGACGATGCCCTAGGTACACATTCTTGTTTCCTAAATATATAGTGTCGAGTCTCACCTAAACGAGTGTGTGCATGCGTTGTATCCCTTGTTTGATCTGCCCTGAAATGTTACTAAGAGCAGGCCAATCATTGATGGTTACAAACAACAACGCTCGTAGGTTAAATTCCTTTGTTCGTGCTCATCCCACACGAGTACACCTTCGTCACGCCACAACTGTAAAAGTTCTTCAACCAACGGCCTCGGTACACATCAATGTCGTTGCCGGGTTGCCTCGGGCCCCGGATGAGCACCGGCATCATAATGAACTTCCGCTTCATGCACAACCAAGGAGGAAGGTTATAGATACATAGAGTCACCGGCCGGTGCTATGACTCGGAGCTCGCTCACCGAAAGGATTAAAGCCATCGGTACTTAGACCAAATCTTAAGTTCCTTGCGTCATCCGAAAATGACTTGAACTCTCTGTCGATTTTTCTCCACCGCGACCCATCAGCGGGGTGTCTCAGAGCATCAAATCTTTCTTACGGTCCTCTTTGTGCCATCGCAACAACTTGGCATGCTCTTTATTTTGGAACAAACGTTTCAACCGTGGTATTATAGGAGCATACCACATCACCTTCGCAGAACCCTCTTCCCGGGGGTGGACTCGCCCTCAACATCGCCGGGGTCATCTCGCCTGATCTTATACCTCAATGCACTACATACCGGGCATGCATTCAAATTCTCGTACTCCCCGCGGTAGAGGATGCGAGTCATTGATGCATGCATGTATCTTCCGCACCTCTAATCCTAGAGGGCAGACAACCTTCTTTGCTTCGTACGTACTAGAGGGCAATACGTTCTCCCCTGGAAGCATCTTCTTTATTATTTTCAAGCAACTTTTCAAATCCCTTGTCGAAGTACCATTCTCTGCCTTCCATTGCGAGCAATTCCAGCGTGGTACCCAGCTTTTTCACGGCCATCTTCGCAATTTGGGTACAACAGTTGTCTTGTGATCCTCTAACATTTTCTCCAACTTCAACCTCTCCTTTTCACTTCCGCAGCTTATCTTTGCATCAAGAATGGCCCGACCCAAATCGTCATCGGGGTCATCAAAAATGGGCTCATAAAAAATGGGCTCTTCTTCAGCTTCGTCTTCCCCCATTCTACTATCACCGTCTTCGATGAACATAGGATAGTTGTCACTATCCTCTTCTTCTTCGTTGTCTTCCAATATAATCCCTCTTTCTCCGTGCTTGGTCCAACAATTATAGCTGGGCATGAAACCGTTCTGCAGCAGGTGGACGTGAATGGTCTTTGAGGTAGAGTAATCCGTCATATTCTTACAGGAACTACATGGACAATAGATGAAACCATTCGATCGCCTGTTTGCCTCAGCCACGTTGAGAAAATAATGCATGCCATTAATGAAGTCGGGATGGCACCGGTCACCGTACATCCATTGTCGATTCATCCGCATTTTATATGTATATCAAATATCATTAATTACACAACATCGTGGATATATGAGTGACAAACTAAATTAATATTCAAGTTCATCGGATAAAACTAAGTTTTTTTTATAAAAAGAAGAGGCTCACCGAGGTTGTACGGTGCCGGCTAGGGGACGACGCTGGCGATCGACGCCGGTAAGACGGGGATGATACTAATTAAAACCTACAAAATATACCATAATTTCAGCTCAAATTGATTATAAAAAAGTAAAATCCCTAACTTAGGAATTTCATCGAACACCTTGCTAGCACTAGAAAAATAGTACGAGTTAAAACTACCAAAGAGATGTACAAAATTAGGAACGCCGGAAGAAAGGATGATATTGCTAACCGTTGGATAGATGAATGCCCTTATTCTTGTTAAAATGGTGGAGAAAAATTAGTGATTTATTGGAGTGTGAGAGGTGCAAAAATTTTGTGTGTGAGAGGAAGAACAGAAAAATGAGCCGGCCAGGGGACGGGCTCGATGATGATATAGGGGGCACCCTTTGGTACCGGTTCGTGTTAAAAACCGGTACCAAAGGTCCCTGCCGGGCCCCACCAAGCGTCCGACAAATGGCCGAAGACATTTCGTACCGGTTCCTAACACGAACCGGTGCGAAAGCCCCTCACGAACCGGTGCCAATGCTCCTCGCACGCCTGAGCCCGCGAACCGGTGCAGATTGCCCCATTGGCACCGGTTCGTAAGGGAACCGGTACCAATGGCTTAGATGGATGCCCCATTTTCCACTAGTGAGCTACTACGAATGAGGGTTTCATATAACAGTCAGTGGCGGCGCCAGGAAATGTCGCCTGGGTATTCCGCCCAATTTTTTTTTTTGCTCTAAATGTAGTATATGAATCAAACACCACAATACTATCAATATATGAATAAAACAACACTAGCATGACAACAATAGCAATATTTCAATTTATAAGCCCATAACGACATGAATACATGGGTACCTTTTGATTTATAAAGTGATGATGTTCCATCTTACATTATAACTTTGCGCTTGCCTTTTTGGAAGAGATTGATGACATCCTCATCCTTTACTTGCTTGAAGAAATCTCTCTCAACAAATGTAACCATACAATAGTTCAAATAGTCATCACCCATTTTGTTCCTTAGCTTATTCTTCAAATAGCTCATTGAAGAGAACATCCTTTCAACACTAGCGATGGCTACTGGTAGAATCAATACCAACTTAAGAAGCTTGTAAACAATATGATATTGTTCATGCTTCTTTGTCTTGACAAGCATAACTGATAGCTCAGACAGATTTTTCAAGTTTTGAAATCTTTCATCTCTACGCAAATTAGCAATATACATGTTTAGTTGCAATGGAAACCTTCCTAGTTCATCTCTTGTAAAATCAGAAGCATAAAACTTTGTAGCAAGCTTAACCAACTTCTCTTGATCATAAGCAGCAAATAGATGAAGTGGATTAAGTGATGCCATGCAAATAAGTAGCTCTGTGTTTACCTCATCAAATCTGCCATTCAGCTCACCAATTTGCCTATCAATGACAGACACAAACATATCTACCTTGAAGCGGTGGTAATTTATCACACCATTGCATACACCCCTTCTAGGCCGGCCAACGGGGAAGTAAGGACCCTCCATATCAACAACTTTGATCTTATGCTTTGTACAAAAAGATGTGACCTTTGTGAGAAAATCATCCCATCCAGCATCAGACCGCAAAGCCCCCAAGTAAAATCTTGCATCTATGATTCTATGAAGCTAGTAGGACTGGATAATTTCTCTAGGAAGCAAGCAATTAAGTAATAGCAAGAAACAAAATTGGAATTGGGGGCAGGACCTTCGCTGCTCGGGGACGCTGGGATGGGGATGGGGCGGCGCGGACGGTAGGAGGGGCTGGGGCGCGGGTCGGCGGGGGACGGGGCTAGGGCGCCGCCGCGGCGGGCGCGGGGCCGTCGCCTGCTGCAGCTCCGGGCTGCATCGCCGGCGGCGGTCGTGGGGCGGCGACGCGGCGTGGGCACGTTTAGGTCGTCGAGGCCAGGCGCGTTGCGTGCGTGCTGCGAGTCTGCGACTCTGCGAGCGTCTCGCACTCTCGTGCGTGCGATGGCCTGGTTCGATGGACGGTGGTTCCTGGCTTCCTGCATATTGGGCTGGGCCAAATACTTGCAATTTTTTCCATCAAAATCTTGGGTATTCCATGGAAGACAGGGGCATACCCCCATCGCCGCCCATGATAACAGTACGATAGTGAACGAACGGCTAGTTCATCAGATTGTGGTTTTCCTTCCAGCCTCCCACTTTGAATCAGCCCACTCGAACCTCTTGTTCTCCAGGCTTCATTGTCATCTGCCTCCACGCCATGGCCAATCTCCATTCATCAGGCACAACATGTACTTAGAAGAACTCATCCCCGCCCCAACCTAAGATCCAGTTGTGAATTATGCAACAAGCAAGAACCAGCTTCACTTGAGCGTCGTAAGTGTGGAATGGTTTCTGGTCAAGAACCTTAAACCTATTACTCAAAGCAACAAAAACCCTCTCAATGGTGACTCAAAGGCCCGAGTGTCTCAGATTGAACAACTCTTTTGTATTATGCGGTATGTTCCTTGGACTGAACTTGTTGAGGTGGTACCTTGTCCTTTGAAGGATAGTAGAATCCCAGGTTGGCATGCATATCTAGCATCTCCTAGGTAGAACATACCTTCAGGGATTTCCAACCCATCAGGCATGGACAAGCTGTCAGCCAGGATGGATGCATTAGGAGTTGAACCCTCCCAACCAGCAAGCACATATGTGAACCTAAGATTGAAATCCACAACAACAAGGACATTCTAGCTAGTGCAGTGCTTCCTTCCATGGAATATTGAAGATTGTGCTTTGGGCACCCTTGCTGTCACATGAGTACCATCGATAGCCGCAGTACAATCCTTTGAAAAAATGGAATAGATCACTACAAGAAAAGTTCTGATAGACAACGTCTCAAAATCGTCCGCTAAGGGGTATTTTTCGTCGCCTATGGGCCTAACCCGACGATATGGGTTCTGTTGTGGAAACTGCGTCAGGCAAAGTCCAACGATGATTTTTTCGGTCCGTCGCGTTTGGGCGCCCTTCCGCCACGGAAAATCGGACCGTTGCGCAAGTGTTTTCGGGAGCCCGTTGACTGCTGACGTCATGAAAACTGACACGTGGCGTACGCCGTTAGCGCGGTAAGCAGCGTTAACCGGCCGAAACCCCGTGGTAGATGGTAGGCCCACACGAGGCCTGCCACGTCTTAAGCGGGCCGGGCCAACTGACATAGTTTGACCGGTCAACTATATAGCTGGGCTGGTCCATTAGTTACGTGGGCCGGGCCTAACCTCTAAGGTTGACTGGTCAAAACTTAAATGGGCCGGCCCATTTAACATGTGGGGTCCACCTTACAGCAACTGGGCCGGCCCAAGAAGCAAGTGGACCGGGCCAAAACACAGGTGGGTCCCACTTTCCTGTTAAAGGGCCGACCCATTTAGTGTGTGGGGTCCACCATATAGCAAGTGGGCCGGCCAAAAACACGAGTGGGTCCCACTTTCCGGGTTAAAGGGTCGGCCCATTTAGTATGTGGGGTCCACCATATAGCAAGTGGGCCGGCCCAACAAGATAGTGGGCCGGGCCAAAACACAGGTGGGTCCCACTTTCCTGTTAAAGGGCCGGCCCATTTGGTGTGTGGGGTCCACCATATAGAAGTGGGCTGGCCCAACAAAAAAGTGGACCGGGCCAAAAACACAAGTGGGTCCCACTTTCCAGTTAAAAGGCCGGCCCATTTAGTATGTGGGGTCCACCATATAGCAAGTGGGCCGGCCCAACAAGATAGTGGGCCGGGCCAAAAACACAGGTGGGTCCCATCTTCCTGTTAAAGGGCCGGCCCATTTACCATGTGGGACCACCATATAGCAAATGGGCTGGCCCAACAAGATAGTGGGCCGGCCCAATAAGCATGTGGATCCCA
>NC_061514.1:108742927-108786343 GCF_022539505.1 Lolium rigidum
TGAATTGCAATTTCCTTTTAGCATGCAACAGCTAGCTAGCAGCACCTCACCTCTAAAAAAAGAAGCTATGATGATCGAGGGCGGCGCGGCGTGCTTCTCCAGCTGCTGCTCCAATGTGGGCGTGGCGGTCAGGTGCTGCTACAACTAGTGCTGTAAACATCAAAATGAACATTGTTAGCATCAGCAGTTAGAACTAAATTTCAAACCAGAGAACTAAATTTCAAAGTCCAGTATACTCCAAGATATATCGCTAATTAGTGTGAACTAAACCAGAGAATGAACTTGTTCTTTTTATGAACTAAAACATCTTTTCCCCTTCCTTGCTTGCTACATCTGCAACAAAATAAATGGTAAAACTAAACTACAAAGAACTAGCTGCATTCCTATGAACTCCTTTTTTGAAATCAAAATTACGGAGAGCATTCCTGCACCTAACAACCTAGCGACAGCAGCAAGCAAGCAAGCAAGCAACCTAGAAGCAACGAGCAGCAAGCAAGCACATATATAGCAGCGAGCAGCCTAGCAAGCACATAGCCCACATTCAAGAATGGTTTCACCTTTTCCTCCTATTTTCTTATAGTGGAATACAAGTTCAATAATCACTCAATACTCGCTTGATATATTAATGTAAAATACCTTAAAACAGAGTCATATATTCACCTTATCCTAATGTAATGCTAGCAGTATTGCTCCTCTAAGGAAAATTATATCCTCAAATTAAGTTTTAGCATGCACGCCAACCCACTTCTCAGCATCTAGGCCTAACACGCTGTTGAAATATATTGACCCACTTCACAGGTTCTCCTCTAAGGAGCAGCAGTTCTTTTCTTTTTTGTGCTTAGATCATGTTTGGTGATAAGCATCAATATGTCCATTACCTTTAATTTTTCTTCTGTGCAACTATTTACATATACTTTATGAAGAAAAAATTGTCTCGTTGAGCCTCTGTTTATTGTTTAAAACTTGTGAAGAACCTGTGAAACGATAACAATCTGATAACACACAGCAATACAGCATACGAGTGCTACTATCGTGGATTGTAAAGCTCATGCCAAACAGGCTCTCTCTAGTGCACACACAGGAGAACAGATTCACAAGGCAGGTGCTAGGTGCATGTAAAAAATCCTAGCAGCAGAGGAGGGGGAGCAGCAGCAGTAAGAAACCTACCTTTGGAAGGATGCGGTGGTGGCGTCAGCGGTCGAGGGCGGCGCGGCGTGCTTCTCCCGCTAGCGTGGCGTGCTGCTCCTCCGTGGCGAGGTCGGGGACGAGGTCGCAGACGAGGTGCTGCTCCTCTGCGGCGAGGTCGAGGACGAGGTCGCAGACGAGGTGGGAGAGGCGGTCGCCGGCGGTAAATCGAGGGGGAGAGGCCACCGGTGGGAGGAGGGGGATCGAGGTCGAGGGGATCTGGCCGCCGGGGTCGAGGAGGGGGCGTTGCTCAGGGGAGGGGTGGCGGCTGTCGGTGGGAGGTGGCGTCGCTCAGGGGAGGGACGGTGGCCGGCGGAGAGGAGGGGTGGCACCGCGAGGCAGATCGAGGGACGGTGGCCGGCGGAGAGGAGGGGTGGCAGTCGCGAGGAAGAAGAAGAGGATCTGGTCGGGATGGGGAAGAGAAGGGGATTTTTCTGCTAAGTCCCCGACTCCCCTTAGCAATAGCGCACCTCTAGGGGTGCGCCACTATGACGCTTAGCAATAGCGCACCTCTCGGGGTGCGCCACTGCCTCTTTAGGTTTAGGTCAAAAGACAAACGCGTGGGGATTTGACATATCCCGAAACGTACCGCACTGGCTCTGTCCCTGGTTGGTTTGTGCCAAACCCCTGCCGCCCAGGTTCGAACCCTGGCGGCCCCATTTTTTTCCTTTTCTTTTTAAATTGATTTAACACTATAATAAACATCCAAAATAGCATAATACACCAAAATAAAAGGCATAAATAATTATAATTATGTAGAATATTTAAAATACTATAGAATCTAGAAAATATCCAAAAATATAAATTATATGTCTATTTTGATCGGTACAATGTGTAGATTAACAATATGACATCCATTATTCATACAAGAAAATGATACATAATTATCTTTTCACAATCTTCTTGCCCTTCTTTCTCGCGGTTGAATAATTTAGCCCCGGAACTCCTAGACTTCTTCTCTTGAATGGACGGCCTTTAGGTAGGGTGGTCCTGCTTCTTCTTGTTGTGTATGGTTCTTCATCATCGTCGTCGTCATCTTCCATCTTCGGATCGCCGTACTCGGTCAAAGTCTAGCTCGTTGGCTGCTCCATCCATTCCGATGATGCTCCTTTTGCCTCTCCTCACGACAACACGGCTGGGCTTCGCGGGTCGGTAATGAAGAAGCATTGGTCCACTTGGGAAGCTAGTACCCATGGCTCATATTTCGCGGTGACCTTTGCGCCCGCTGTCTTGGATTTGGCTTCGGGTATAACCATGGTGGTGAAATGCCGGTCTTCTTTTATGACGTTCTTGGCCCACCGACACGGAACATTGGCACATTCTCTCCGGCGTAGCTCAGCTCCCGGATCTCCTCGATCTTTCCGTAGTATCTCTGCTTGACGTCACCGGTGTAGGACTCCATCGTTACCCCGGAGTTCTGATAATCGCTCTTCATGTCCTTTTCCTCGGTGTAGAATGTGTAGCCGTTGATATCGTACGCCTGAAATGTCATCAAGTTGTGTTCGGCGCCCTGTGACAAGGCGAATATGAGTTTTTCTTCCGCAGAAGAATCCTTGTCTATAGGGTACGTCAGCATCTTGTCCTTGAACCACCGCGTGAAGGTTGAGTTGTGCTCTTTGATTATATCTCCGTCCGTCCTCTGTTGGCCCTGATCACTTTACGTCTTTGCGATGAAGGTTTTGTGCTCTACCACCCAAGGATCGACCACGTCTATGTGTTGTAGCGCGACTAGGTTTGCTCTTTCAAAGTCAGCGATTCGACCCTTGAAGTCGACATGCATTTCGCGGCTACCGTCGCGGTGACCCCATCCAGCGAGCTTCCCGAGATGCCTCGTTTACGGGCAGTGCCAACGGGGTTCTCGATTTCTAGATAACTCGTGCGGAAGGAGATGCACTCTTCGGTCGAAAGCCATTGGCTATGCTTCCGTCCGGACGTGCCCCGTTGCGAACGTACCCTTTGATGACACCATTCATCCTTTCGAACGGCATCATGCCGTGCAGGAACGTCGGCCCCGGTTGGATGATATCCTCCACGATATGTACCAGCGAGATGCACCATAACGTCGAAGAAAGCGGGCGGGAAGTACATCTCAAGCTCGCACGAGTATCACCACGATCTCTTCCTCGTAGCCTTCTAAGTTGCCTCACGCCAACGGACTTCCGAGAGATGACGTCGAAAAAGTTGCATAGGCCAAAAAGCGTTTCACGGACGTGCGCGTCCATGATCCCACGGATTGCGACCGGAAGTATTTGCGTCATCGGCACGTGACAGTCGTGAGACTTCATCCCGCTGAACCTCTGCTTCGCTTTGTCTAGGTACCTGCTTATCTTCCCCGCGTACCCGTAGGGAAGTTTTACTCCTAGGAGACAGTCGAAAAACTGCTCGATCTCCTTCTGACTTAGAGTGAAGCACGCGGGGGGGCAGTAATATTCGATCTTCTTGGCCTTTTTGCCCTTGCGACGACTTTGCGTGTCCTCCGCCTCATCATCGTCATTATCATCATCATCATCATCATCATTAGGGCGTCCCGCGTGAAGCTCCTCCCTGATCCCAATTGATAGCAAGTCGTACCTTGCTTTCGGCCCATCTTTGGTCCTCTCTGGCATGTTGAGGAGGGTACCAAGCTGACTCTCGCACACGTTCTTCGTGATGTGCATGACATCAAGGCTGTGAGGCACACGTAAGATCTTCCAGTACGGCAAGTCCCAGAAAACAGACCTCGTCTTCCATACCTTGAGCAGCGGCTCCGGCGCCTTTCGCTTCTTCCCGGCGGTGGGCACTCTTTCCAATTTTTCAATAGCTCGTCTATTTGCTCGCCGCTTCTCGTACGTGGCCGTCTTCGGGGTTCGTCTTGACCATCGAACAGATCCTTGCGTTTCCTCCATGGGTCTTCGTCGCGAAGCCACCTTCGATGTCCCATGAACACCGTTTTCGAGGACCCCGGATCTCTATCTAGCTGGCGGTACGTTGTGTCATCCATGCACCTGACGCATGCATTGAATCCGTGGACCACCTGCCCCGCGACATATCCGTAACCGAGAAAGTCGTGCACCGTCGTGAGCAGCGCGGCTCTCATAGGGAAATATTCTTCCGCGGCGGTGTCCCACGTATTGGCAGGCGCGTCCCATAGCGTGGCTAGCTCCTCTTTCAGAAGCCCCATATACAGATTGATGTCGTTCCCTGGTTGTTTCGGCCCTTCAATTAGCATACTCATTTGAATGTACTTCCTCTTCATGCACAACCATGGGGGAGGTTGTACATCCACACAAACACGGGCCAGGTGCTATGCGTGCTGCTCCGGCTGCCAAACGGATTGACTCCATCGGTGCTCGCGCCCAGCCTTATGTTCCTAGGATCGTCCCCAAATTCCGGGTACTCGAGGTTCAACGCATTCCACTGGCTAGCATCCGAAGGGTGTCTCAACATCCTGTCCTTTTTCTTTTTCTTCGGATCATCAACGTCATCTTCTCCCTTCCTCATCTCCGCGTGCCAGCGCATTAGCTTTGCTTGCTTAGGATCCGCGAAATACCGCTGCAGACGAGGAGTGATCGGAAAGTACCACACCACCTTCCGAGGAGCTTTCTTCCCCTTCTTGTACCGACTGACGCCGCACTCCGGACATATGGTACACTCCGCGTGCTCGTTCCGATAAATGATGCAATCGTTCAAGCACACATGATATTTCACATGCGGTAAATCCGGAGGACACACGATTTTCTTGGCCTCCTCGATACTAGTCGGACACGTGTTACCTTTGGGAAGACGTTCGTGCCAGAATGACATGTTGTCGTTGAAGGATGTGTCGGTCATTTTGTGCTTTACCTTCATCTGCAGAGCCATGAGCGTTACTTTCAGGCGGGTATCCTCCGGCCTGCATCCTTCATACAATGGAGTAACCGCGTCTACCTCCAGTTGATCCATCTTGGCTTTCTCTCGGGCGGCATCCCTTGCGTTACTCGTCTGCTTGAGAAGCAGCTCTTGAAGATAAGGGTCCGGCACCCAGTCCATCGACGATGGTCCATCGTCTTCATCTTCATGATCTTCATCATCGGGTCCTCCATCTTGATCTTCCATATCATCGGGTCCATGATCTCCTACATTGTGATCATGATCATGGCCGGGATCTTCTACATCCCGATCATGTCCGGGAACTTCTACATGGTGCTCACCACCTTCCTTATTTCTTGTTGAAATCCCATGGACAAATTCATAATCATCTTCGTCGCCTTCCCACCGATAGCCATCCATGAAACCACGCACGAGAAGGTGGTCCCGTACCATATCGGCTTTAGGGTCCATAAGGCTCGTCGGCTTGCATCTTCGACACGGACATCTTATCTCCTTTTGGTTATTTCTAATCATCTCGGCCGTCGCAGCTTTCAAAAACCTAGCCACAACGCCTTCGCTCATCATGCGGACCATGGTCGCTCGCGGGTATAGAGAAAATGGATATCTTAGCATACCAAAAGAAAATTTTGGCATGACCTTCCCTAAAAATAGGACATATGTATATGCGTAGTATGCCCACTATTCGCCGAAACGGAAATGAATCAACATTTCGGCAAAATATTGGCAACTCCATCGCATTTCAAATCCCTGCAAACAAAAACATGCATGCAACACATGTGTGGAGGCTTTGCATATACAACACATGTGTGGAGGCTTCGCATACAACACACATGTGCACGTGAGACGCTTTTCGCGCATGCGCACAACACATGATCATGAGCTTCACATAACATATGTGCACACACACGTGTGTGTGCAAGACGATCGGAACCGGTCACACACAAAGCATAAAACCAACAAAGTTACCGATACGGCGAGACCTAGAGTGTTGGATGAGGTAAAAAGTTGAGATTGAGTAGGGTATTGAGCTAAGAGAGCTTCACCATTACTTACCTATGAAGAAAATTAAGTTTACCAACTTAATTTTGGTGAATGAAGAGGTGAAAATGAGGTGGGAAGGAGGGGCAACACGACCAGATCCAGATTTGGTGGGAGGTGGTGGTGGAAGAGTGTTTGGGGAAAGTGGGTGGCACATGTGAGTGGTGGGTGAAAAGCAGGAAATGGTCCCAGGTTAGCAGTGGCGCACCACCTAGTCGTGCGCCACTGCTAGGGTGCCATAGCAATGGCGCACTTCTGGCTGGTGCGCCACTACTAAGCCTCTTACCACTAAAGGGGTCCTGGCCACCTCCTAGCTGTGGCGCACCTCATGCCATGCGCCATAGGTAAGCTATGTAGCAGTGGCGCACCAATGCAATGCGCCACTGCTAAGCCTCTCATCTCTAAAGGGGCTCTCTGGCCACCTCCTAGCAGTGGCGCATCACCAAACCATGCGCCATAGGTAAGCTATTTAGCAGTGGCGCACCACTGCAGTGCGCCATTACTAAACCTATCACCTCTAAAGGGGCTCTGGACACCTCCTAGCAGTGGCGCACCACCACAACGTGCGCCATAGGTAAGAAACTAAGCAGTGGCGCACCACGAAGACGTGCGCCACTACTAGGTTGGGGGAGGAGCTGGCCTCCTGTCAGCACTTTGTTATGGCGCACCTAGATCAGGGTGCGCCACTACTACTTTTGTAACAGTGGCCCACCGTTTCGTGGTGCGCCACTGTTAAGTAGTAGTGGCGCACGGCAGCCATGGTGCGCCACTGCTGGCAGTCTTACGGCTAGGCCTTTTCCTAGTAGTGCGCATCACATTTCGCGACCATCAACCTTCAACGTGCTTCTTGGCTCCTCCTGGTTCGATTAAACCTTGGTTTCTTTCTGAGGGAAAACTTGCTACTGTGCGCATCATACCTTCCTCTTGGGGTTCCCAATGAACGTGTGAGTTACACGCCATCAAGCTCTTTTTCTGGCGCCGTTGCCGGGGAGATCAAGACACGCTGCAAGGGGAGTCTCCACTTCTCAATCTCTTTACTTTGTTTTTGTCTTGCTTTATTTTATTTACTACTTTGTTTGCTGCACTAAAACAAAACACACAAAAAAAATTAGTTGCTAGTTTTACTTTATTTACTATCTTGCTCTCTATATCAAAAACACAAAAAAAAAAATTATTAGTTACTTGTCTTTACTTTATTTGCCTAGTTTACTTTATTACTGTTATCATGAGTAATCCTGAAGTTGAAGTTCGTTCTTTTAAGCAACAAGGTGGAGAAAGTTTTAAAGATGCTTGGTATAGAATTAGTAATGCTCATCAAAGGTGCATTAAGAAACACTCCACCACTATCCTTCTTAGGAACTTTTATGTTGGTTTATCTAGTTGGAATAGATATGTTCTTGATACTCTTTCGGGAGGTAATTTCCTAGGTACTCCCGCTTTAGAAGCTAGTTGCATCATTGAGAGTCTAGTTGGAATACCACCTGTTAATGAAGTTAAAATTGAAATCTCTCTTGAAGATGTTATGAAAAAATTGGAAACCATAGAGAAAAATTTTCCAAGTATTGAAACTAAATTAGAAATGTTATTGGATAAAACTGATGAACTTGATAAATCCCTAGGAGGAATTGATGAAAGGATTAGTGTCCTAGGAACTTGTGTTATCCATGATAATCAAACCAATAGGATTGATGAACTTGAAAAAGCTATGGGAACCTTGGGTTCAACCTTTTCTTCTCTCAAGTATAATGAGAAAGCCTATGTGGGTAAAGAGCAAAAATTCATGTATGCCTCTAAAGTGCCTAAACAAAAGAATTACTATAGGCCTAAAATTGCTAAAACCCCTAGCACCACCATAGAAAATTTAGATAATGTAGCACCTAAAGCACCCTCTGCAACAAGTTGTGTTTGCATGAAAAATAATGAAGTTGATGCTTCTACTCTCGATGTTACTTGATTTGCACTTTCTGCGCCTAGCTGAAAGGCGTTAAAGAAAACGCTTATGGGAGACAACCCATGTTTTTACCTACAGCAATTTTTTGTTTTGTTGAGTCTTGGAAGTTGTTTACTACTGTAGCAACCTCTCCTTATCAAGTTTTTGTGCCAAGTAAAGTTTCTATGTCAAAGTTGATGTTATATTTGGGATTGCTGCGCAGAAACAGCATTGCTGTCTGTCACGAATCTGGGCACAATTCTCTGTAGAAAATTCGAAAAAATCTGCCAATTTACGAGCGTGATCCTCAGATATGTACGCAACTTTCATTAGTTTTGAGTTTTTCCATTTGAGCAAGTCTGGTGCCATTTCTAAATTCGTTTTTACGGACTGTTCTGTTTTTGACAGATTCTGCCTTTTATTTCGCATTGCCTCTTTTGCTATGTTGGATTTATTTCTTTGATCCATTAATGTCCAGTAGCATTATGCAATGTCCATAAGTGAAAATAATGATTGTGTCACCTCTTAATGAGTGAATTATTAATTGTGCACTAACCCTCTAATGAGTTTGCTTGAAGTTTGGTGTGAAGGAAGTTTTCAAGGGTCAAGAGAGGAGAATGATATACTATGATCAAGAGGAGTGAAAGCTCTAAGCTTGGGGATGCCCCCGTGGTTCACCCCTGCATATTTTAAGAAGACTCAAGCATCTAAGCTTGGGGATGCCCAAGGCATCCCCTTCTTCATCGACAACATCATCGAGGTTCCTCCCCGAAACTATATTTTTATTCAATCACATCTTGTGTTCTTTACTTGGAGCGTCGGTTTGTTTTCGTTTTTGTTTTTGTTTGAATAAGATGGATCCTAGCATTCACTTTGTGGGAGAGAGACACGCTCCGCTGTTGCATATGGACACATGTGTCCTTAGGCTTTACTCATAATGTTCAAGGCGAAGTTTCTTCTTCGTTAAATTGTTATATGGTTGGAATTGGAAAATGCTACATGTAGTAATTCTAAAATGTCTTGGATAATGTGATACTTGGCAATTGTTGTGCTCATGTTTAAGCTCTTGCATCATATGCTTTGTACCCATTAATGAAGAAATACATAGAGCTTGCTAAAATTTGATTTGCATATTTGGTTTCTCTAAGGTCTAGATAATATCTAGTATTGAGTTTTGAACAACAAGGAAGACAGTGTAGAGTCTTATAATGTTTACAATATGTCTTTTATGTGAGTTTTGCTGCACTTGTTCATCCTTGAGTTTGCTTCAAATAACCTTGCTAGCCTAAACCTTGTATCGAGAGGGAATACTTCTCATGCATCCAAAATCCTTGAGCCAACTACTATGCCATTTGTGTCCACCATACCTACCTACTACATGGTATTTCTCCGCCATTCCAAAGTAAATTGCTTGAGTGCTACCTTTAAAATTCCATCATTCACCTTTGCAATATATAGCTCATGGGACAAAATAGCCTTAAAAACTATCGTAGTATTGAATATGTACTTATGCACTTTATATTTTATTAAGTTGCTTGTTGTGCGATAACCATGCTTCTGGGGAACGCCATCAACTATTGTTAAATATCATGTGAGTTGCTATGCATGTCCGTCTTGTACGAAGGTCTATCATTTTAGTGGTTGGAGCATGCAAAATTGTTAGAGAAGAACATTGGGCCGCTAACTAAAGCCATGAATCATGGTGGAAGTTTCAGTTTTGGACATATATCCTCAATCTCATATGAGAATAATAACTTTGCTACATGCTTATGCATTTAAGAGGAGTCCATTATCCGTTGTCCATGTTGTCCCGGTATGGATGTCTAAGTTGAGAATAATCAAAAGCGAGAAATCCGAAATGCGAGCATTCTCCTTAGACCTTTGTACGAGGCGGCATGGAGGTACCCCTTTGTGACACTTGGTTGAAACATGGCATGCAAAGATCCGGTAGTCCAAGTTAAGTAGGACGAGGTGCGGGCACTATTAGTATACTATGCGTGAGGCTTGCAACTTGTAAGATATAATTTTCATAACTCATATGCTTTATTACTACCGTTGACAAAATTGTTTCATGTTTTCAAAATAAAAGCTCTAGCACAAATACAGCAATCGATGCTTTCCTCTTTGAAGGACCATTCCTTTTACTTTTACTGTTGAGTCAGTTTACCTATCTCCCTCCACCTTAAGAAGCAAACACTTGTGTGAACTGTGCATTGATTCCTACATACTTGCATATTGCACTTATTATACTACTTTATGTTGACAATATCCATGAGATATACATGTTATAAGTTGAAAGCAACCGCTGAAACTTAATCTTCCTATGTGTTGCTTCAACACCTTTACTTTGATTTATTGCTTTATGAGTTAACTCTTATGCAAGACTTATTGATGCTTGTCTTGAAGTACTATTCATGAAAAGTCTTTGCTTTATGATTCATTTGTTTACTCATGTCATTACCTTTGTTTTGATCGCTGCATTCATTACATATGTTTACAAATAGTATGATCAAGATTATGATGGCATGTCACTTCAGAAATTATCTTTGTTATCGTTTTACCTGCTCGGGACGAGCGAGAACTAAGCTTAGGGATGCTGATACGTCTCCAACGTATCGATAATTTCTTATGTTCCATGCTACTTTATTGATGATACCTACATGTTTTATGCACATTATATGTCATATTTATGCATTTTCCGGAACTAACCTATTAACAAGATGCCGAAGAGCCGATTCTCTGTTTTCTGCTGTTTTTGGTTTCAGAAATCCTAGTAAAGAAATATTCTCGGAATTGGACGAAACTTTCGCCCAGGGTCCTATTTTTGCACGAAGCTTCCAGAAGACCGAAGACCTAACGAAGTGGGGCCACGAGGCGGCCAGGAGGGTGGCCGGCGCGGCCCGAGGCCTGGCCGCGCCGACCTACCCCCTGGGCCCCTCGTGTGGCCCCCGCGTTGACCCTCCGCCTACTTAAAGCTTCGTCGCGAAACCCCCGGTACCGAGAGCCACGATACGGAAAACCTTACGGAGACGCCGCCGCCGCGAATCCCATCTCGGGGGATTAAGGAGATCGCCTCCGGCACCCTGCCGGAGAGGGGATTCATCTACCGGAGGACTCTACACCGCCATGGTCGCCTCCGGAGTGATGAGTGAGTAGTTCACCCCTGGACCATGGGTCCATAGCAGTAGCTAGATGGTCGTCTTCTCCTTGTTGTGCTTCATTGTTGGATCTTGTGAGCTGCCTAACATGATCAAGATCATCTATACGTAATACTATATGTTGTGTTTGTCGGGATCCGATGGATAGAGAGTACTATGATTATGGTGATTATCAATCTATTGTTTATGTGTTGTTTATGATCTTGCATGCTCTCCGTTATTAGTAGAGGCTCGGCCAAGTTTTTGCTCTTAACTCCAAGAGGGGGTATTTATGCTCGATAGTGGGTTCATGCCTTCATTGAATGCGGGATCGTGACGGTAGGTTCTAAGGTTGTGATGTCTTGTTGCCACTAGGGATAAAACATTGATGCTATGTCTAAGGATGTAGTTGTTGATTACATTACGCACCATACTTAATGCAATCGTCTGTTGCTTTGCAACTTAATACTGGAGGGGTTCGGATGATAACCTGAAGGTGGACTTTTTAGGCATAGATGCAGTTGGATGGCGGTCTATGTACTTTGTCGTAATGCCCGGATTAAATCTCACTATATTTACCATGTCATGTATATGCATTGTTATGCCTTTCTCTATTTGTCAATTGCCCGACTCGTAATTTGTTCACCCAACATGCTTTTATCTTATGGGAGAGACACCTCTAGTGAACTGTGGACCCCGGTCCTATTCTTTACATAGCATACAATCTATCGCAATTGTGTTTACTTGTTTTCTTTGCAAACATCTTCCACTCGATACGTTTAATCCTTTGTTACGGCAAGCCGGTGAGATTGACAACCTCACTTGTTTCGTTGGGGCAAAGTACTTTGGTTGTGTTGTGCGAGGTTCCGCGTTGGCGCCGGAATCCCTGGTGTTGCGCCGCATCACATTTCGCGACCATCAACCTTCAACGTGCTTCTTGGCTCCTCCTGGTTCGATTAAACCTTGGTTTTTTCTGAGGGAAAACTTGCTACTGTGCGCATCATACCTTCCTCTTGGGGTTCCCAACGAACGTGTGAGTTACACGCCATCAATGGACATAGAGGATGACATGCGGGTCCCTTGAGCCAACAGCTTACTCAACGTTTCAAAGGGGGCAGGGGATCAAAAGAAAAAGGCAAGCCAAAAATCAGAGGGTGAAAAAAAATCCAACAAAGGAAACTTTTATAGCACATAGAGGATAACATGCGGGTCCCATGAGCCAGCAGGTTCCTCAACGTTTCAAACGTGGCATGAGATCGGAAGAAAAAGGCAAGTGACCAAATATGAGGTGCCAAAAAAAACTCCAAGAAAAGAAAGTTGATTGCTCATAGAGGATGACATGCGGGTCCCATTTAGCTGCGGCGGTCTCACTGTTTGAGAGGCGGCAGGGGATCGAAAGAAAAAGGCAAGTGACCAAATATCAAGAGCCAAAAATAATTCAAGAAAAGAAAGTTTTATAGTCCATAGAGGATGACATGCGGGTCCCATTTAGCAGCAGCAGTATCACCGTTTGAGAGGCGGCAGGGGATCGAAAGAAAAAGGCAAGTGAACAAATATGAGGTGCCAAAAAAAATCCAAGAAAAGAAAGTTTTATAGTACATAGAGGATGACATGCGGGTCCCATTTAGCAGCAGCGGTATCACCGTTTGAGAGGCGGCAGGGGATCGAAAGAAAAAGGCAAGTGACCAAATATGAGGTGCCAAAAAAACTCCAAGAAAAGAAAGTTGATTGCTCATAGAGGATGAGATGCGGGTCCCATTTAGCTGCAGCGGTCTCAACGTTTCCAAGGCGGCAAGGGATCAAAAGAAAAAGGAAGTAGCCAGAAATCAGGGGGTCAAAAAAAAATCCAAGAAAAGAAAGAAATTTGGTTCATAGAGGATGACAAGCGGGACCCATGATCCTGCATCGTAAACGGCTCGATCGGAGAGCGTTGAACGAGATGGCGCGATCGAGAAAAAAAAACAATGCTAGAGAGGCTGCCATATGGGCCCTACATCCCTCGGCGGTGCAGATTTGCGTTGACTCGGCCGGCGAACCCGAGAATTCGCGATGCACCACGTCCCGGGCCACCATACGCGACGTTTTGGCCGCTTTCGTCGGGCTAGGTGGCCTCAAAAACGAGAAAAAAAAGTTTTAACATGAACCACGGAGGGACCAAAAATCGTCGGCCATGGTGCACCAGCAACCACGGCGCGACTTCAACTTCGTCGGCCATGGCAACTTTTCTTGCAGTGGATAGTCATGCTTGTGATCATAGGATGCATATTAAGAATTGAATGATTATGAAGTGTGCTCACCCTAAATTAAGGGAACCACCAGGGGTTGTGTGCCTTTTTCATGGTGGATTGATCATTTTGCCTCAAAGCTCCCCAACTGCAGACAACACCTTCTGGAAGTAGCGGGAAAGTCTCCAAAGATTTCCTATATGTGTTATCGATCACTCTGAAACTCTGGTTGTGACCCACAACATGATGAAACATGGCGACTTTCTCTTTCACAGAGGTGTGAATGCTATCTTGCATCAGTTCGTAAACAGAAAAGGGCTCTTCTCATCCGAAGCATTTGGATTGCCTCTATATCATTCAGTTGTAGATATAGTTTAGGTTCGCAATCCTCTCCCGATCTCGTGGTAACATTGGACCATTGGCGATAGGAGGAAAGGCAACACACCTGACTGCTCTCTTGTGTAGCATCAGAATCAAGGCCTGAGTGACAACAATAAGTGTTGCGACGTGATGTAGAAGCTCGAGTTGGTCATCCTACTCAAATCGATCAACGATTAGGACCTACCAAATCGTTGCTACGGATTTCTAGGTAAATGTATCTACCACTAGGTTAGAGAGTACATAGGAAGATTATCGCTCACCCCCTCCATGTCAGACGACGGAGAGGAGCCGGAGTCCGGAGAAGAAGGAGATCAGCTTCTGCCTTCACTCCACACGCCGACGCAGGTCTGCTGCCGGACACCAAGAATACAAGATCCTCCTCATGAGGACGGCGAGGGTAGGGTGTGCCAATACATATTGGGTCGCGTCCGTCGCTGCTGCCGGTTTACGGAGTGGGAAAAGAGGATTTCTGTTGTGGGGTAATGGAGGGAGTAACCGAAAGAGGGAGGTGACCCCGAGCTTTCGCGCGCAATGCCACCAGGATTTCACCTTCTCCCGCCATCTTGCGCTATAGCTCCCGCGTGCACAACGTTCTCGATTTCCGTTGCACCCAGGTCTGCTCATGAAAAACGGTTTATTCGTTCGTTCCTCCTGGGCCTGATCGGGAGTTCTTTGGGACATATGTTGGTCACAACCCAGACCCCCTCTAGGCTCCAGCCATACAAACACATGTTTTAGGCCTGACTGAAGAACATGCGACATATCAACTGCACCCTATACTCCGTACTTCATATGACGAGTATGTATCAACGGGTCGGATGGATACGACATGTGAGCTGGCGTGGAATCGAGAGAACCTAGCTTCTCTAGACGGCTATTACCGTACTTCAAAAAAAAATGAGACCCATGGGCACTAGCATCCAAGGCATATTCTTATAGAAGAAGCTCAGTGAGCCGCAAATCCGCGTCCGAGAAGATTCGAACCCGGTTTGCGGGGTAGCCACCAACTCGAGCTAACCATCTGACCCTCCGGTCATTCTCGCTATTACCGTACTTCTTGTACACACACGATCTAAACTGTTACGCATCGTTGTGGATGGATTTTTTTAACCGAATTTTTTTATTGATCAAGTTGTGCCATTTTTATATATTCTATGCCTGACATGCTAGAGCATTGAATTGTATTTGTGTACTAGACCATGAAGGCACGCGTTGCTGTGCCCGTCCATCTTGCGAAAGAGTAAAGTAATATAAATATTTTTTAAAGATTTAAATAATTAAATTGCAAATTCTGTTTGTTTATATCAAGTTAGAATTTATAAATTTACATAAACTTTACTTTTTGACATTTTCTCCATATCGCCTCATGAGATGATGATGCAAAAATTGGATGGACCAAAAAATATTACAACCTCCTCTCTTGTACATGATTCAACAATTAGAATATCCTAGGAAGGTCAGGTTCTTGAGAGTGCAATGGTTACATCCATAGAATTGGCTATATCCTCAAATGTATACATAGTAAACCAATGAATTCAAAATTAGCAAGCCTGCATCTGATCAAGGTGAGAGTGGAAAAGTTCACCAGCCAGCAAACCATACTGAATGCTCCTTTCCAGAAAAAGGGAGATTCTTTTCTGCATCAACGTACACATTTTCTCGAAAAATGAATCAATGCAAGCCTTTAAATACACAAGAAAGGGAATAAGATGAGCAGCCCAACGGAGAAGGTTACCAAAATAAACTTATCCAAGTCAAGCCATAGCCTGCTGAAACATGACCTTCCATACCAACGGAAGGTGAACCAATAGCTATTTATATCCTCAGCTCCTCAAGGAGAACATTTATATATGTGTAGCTGAACCCAAATTCCTCATTAGATTTCATTTAACAGTTAGTCATAAATTCATGATCATCAGATCATGTAAGTATCACGTGCGGGTAATTAATTCTTCATAAGATGATTGTGAAGATATTGGGATGGTATTGGCATGCTGTTGTAAGACATATGCAATGTGCAAAAAGGTAATATTTCCAGAAGGAGAACTGTGATTAAGTTGATCACATGTAAGTATCTAACTGAATATTTACCGCATCGATGATCACTAATACATAACTATTTTAGTGACTAAAGCTGAATCCAGTATGAAGTGCAACACCAAAAATACAGATATCCAAAATGAGCACAAGCCATAAGCTGTGAAATATGAGCACATACATAACTGCAACTAATCCCATCACATATGAAGGAGTAATAAAGTACACACAATTGTCCGTTTCTGGCAGCGATCAACCCATGTATTTCATATGAACTATAGAAACACAATTGGCATTAATTTATCTTATCAACAAAAGAAGTTGTATAAGATCAAAGAAAGCTTGTCAACCCCTGCGAATATATCAAACCATTAACTACGTATATAAATATGAAAACTCTACACAATAAATGTCACATAAGCATGTGATAGATATTCCTCTCACTATGAAATGTCTCATCTAATTATGGAGACATAATAACAAGAAAAATGTGTATATATGCATCTCTAACTTGCCAGTAGCTCATTAGTTTATGGTCTGGTAGTACTCAAATTTCTTATGCTATAATATCTAAGTGCTAAAAAAAGGTTTTTCTAAGCTAAGTGGAAAAGTCAAATGAGAACATAAGATTTTTTTTACCAGATTTGGACAAGAGATGGAAAAGGTCGTCCCTGCCAGCATTATTTTACCCGCGTATTCTGAAATTACTCGTCAACTAAAAAGGTCTCATCATGCAAAGTAGTTGCCGAATGTGCAGCTCCACATTTGTGCCTGTTTTAAAATAACATTTTAATCTTTGGGCACCTTGTAGAAGGTAGAACCACTTCTCCAGATGAATTTAATGATGTGAAACTCTAAGACTTGGTTCCAAAAGTTTATTCGTACAACTTGCTCATGGGTTATTTTTTGTCACAATAAGAAGATAAATATTGAAAGAACTTCTACATTATGCAAAAAATGCAGCCGATCATACAAATATCCACTACTTCATTTGAAGGAATAAATGACATGAAAGAAAGACTTGTATGATGAAAAATTCATGATTTATTGAATGTGAAGGGCCGTTTAAATCAATTTCAACCCTGCACATTGTATTTTTCATCCAAGGAAAAACTAAACGGCCCATGAAAAATAGGCAAAACGGAAATCATTGCAACAAAAAAAATCAAACATTGTGATTTTGTTCATGGCATTTTTTTCAATGCGCGTAAAATATAATTTGATAGAGAACCTTGTTGGGGTACTGCAGAAATCTGATTGATGAATCCTGCTGGCCATCATTTTTTCATTTCTCTATATGTGATTGCACTCCACTATTGGTTTCTAAGCTAAAATCGAATAGTTTTCTTCATGGTGTCAGTCTGTTTTAATCCTCCTGCCAAAGATTAACGTTTGCAACTTTGTTGAAGATACAAATGTAGCAGAAAGAGCAAGATTTTGTTTGTTTGTAGCAGAGTAAGAAAGCAGAACCACAAAGCACTTCATCTTCCTGCCAAAGTGGTTGTGCTAGCCGCTTGGTAGAATGACCCGTGTGGCAGAAGAGGTCATGAACTTATGGGGCGATGCCAAAAGGGGACGCACGCCAGAAATGGTTCAGCACTGCCACCCAAGATACGTTTGCCCCTAACCTACTCAGATAGTGATACGAAGTGCCATGTGTGCAGTGTGCACACCATGTGTTGCTCATCCTTGCATCCTCGCCCTGACCCAGTGACCCTCATACTAAGCAGTAACCCAGGCGTTGGTTTGACCAAGATAACCAGGAGAGGTCCCAATTACATAAATCGGACGAGCTCATAGATAAATAGCTAGGGCTGGACTTACCTGATAGTCGATCGATGTGGATCATCACTGATACGCCGTTGAGGACGCTAGCCTAGCGGGTCGCCCTGCTTCCTTGTCTGCACCAGCGAGATGCCATCACGTCCTGTTTCGTCGGCGAGCCGTATCAGCCGGCGTCCTGCTCATCATCATTTGGGTCCTTGAGCATCGCCCTCGGTTGCCATCGCCATCACTCTCTCGCCCGCCGCCGCGAGCTCCATGATTCCTGGACAACCACCATACCAAAGAATTAGCACCTATGCATTCCAAGAAAACAGGAGGAGGGGAAATCGGAAAGTAATAACGCTGCACTTTATGGGAGGATAACGATTGGCATTCACACTCGACATTAAGGCGCGGTCGTGAGGAGAAAAGAGCTACGGAGTACAGATGAAATGCACCGGGCCGGCCAGCCGAACTGCTAAAGAGAGCACAGGTTGGGCCGCGCGATCCTAATTAGCCCGAAAACGTCTAACTCAATCTGTGGAGTAGCCGCCCGCTAAAGTTGGATGACCCATTATTAGCGACTTTGACGCCGCGAACTGGTGCAAAAAACAATTAGGTGACTTCGCAAGATCTGGGCCATCTAACAGCACGATCGGACGGTGGAGAGCTCTAAATTGCTGTGAGAGCTCCTAGCTAGGTGCGTCTTACTGTTACTTAACGCTCTCGGTTGCCATCGCCATCACTCTCTCGCCCGCCGCCGCGAGCTCCATGATTCCTGGACAACCACCATACCAAAGAATTAGCACCTATGCATTCCTAGAAAACAGGAGGAGGGGAAATCGGAAAGTAATAACGCTGCACTTTATGGGAGGATAACGATTGGCATTCACGCTCGACATTAAGGCGCGGTCGTGAGGAGAAAAGAGCTACGGAGTACAGATGAAATGCACCGGGCCGGCCAGCCGAACTGCTAAAGAGAGCACAGGTTGGGCCGCGCGATCCTAATTAGCCCGACTCACGCGAAAACGTCTAACTCAATCTGTGGAGTAGCCGCCCGCTAAAGTTGGATGGCCCATTATTAGCGACTTTGACGCCGCGAACTGGTGCAAAAAACGATTAGGTGACTTCGCAAGATCTGGGCCATCTAACAGCACGATCGGACGGTGGAGAGCTCTAAATTGCTGTTAGAGCTCCTAGCTAGGTGCGTCTTACTGTTACTTAATCACATATGTTAGAGCCAACTTCTATGTGACATGTTAGCGCTAACTACTTTTCACGTGCTATGTTGAACTAATCAACTAATTAAATCTTGGCCATAAATAATATATCTAATAGATAATATAACTTATTTGATGAGAATCAACCTACTACCACATAATATAACGAGGGCGTGTTTTCTATGGCTCTTTATGGGTAGGGAAGTGAGTCTATCTCAACTGGTTGGAGGAGTGGATGTACAAATCTAGTACCTGAGTTTAAATTCTCATGGACACGAATTAAGGTTCCTATTTATACTTAAGGCTCATGTTGGTCCCGGTACTCATGCAATTTATCTTGAGAACTATGCTTTAATCTTAACCAAGATTAAAAAATTTAGTACTCATGCCAAATAATTGATGTGTGCGTCCTTAAGTTTTAAAAAAATCTAATGCCTCAAAAAAACATATTTATATTATTTTTAATATAGGACTGTGCTAATAAGTGTATGTTCTCTAGATTGACGATCTGTAGAGACGGATTGAATATAGCAACCATAGCATGCAATCTATTGCCACCTAAGATTCATTTTATTTTTTATAATTTAAAATGTTTTATTTCTTGAACCATAAATTAAAATTCAGGATTCTTTAAAATAAGATCCCATGTTGATATATTTTGATAAATTTTTCGCAAACCTAGCTGCTAGATTAAAGTCGCTTGCTCACCAGGTTAGCTAAAGTTGGTTACCAGATTAAAATTACCAGATTTTTGAACAAAAATAGAGTTGATCGGATACTCTCCCTCTAAATATGTAGATCATTTTTATACAAAAAACATTAAAAAATTATCTGGTAACTGTTATGTCAACTTCAGTATTATAACCTGGCAACTGAAGTCTCAAAAAAATGCCGTAGAAACATATTAATTAAGATGTGATCTTGTTTTAAAGCTCTGATCGATAAAACATATAATTATTTGGATTAACGGTTTAAGAAAAGATTTACTTTAAATTTTCGGATTGTCGAAGGATTCCTTGCATGCATGTAGTTTTTGGACCATCCGCTCTATAAGTGACGGCATGCTAACGACTGCCATCACATTGAGAAAATTAACAGGGCACATTCCCTCAGTAGAATATACAGGGCTATACATGTACTTTTATTATAAATCTCTATTTTTCATGTTTTTATCTAATATGCGTGATGTCATTTAGGTTAAACAAATAGGTGCATGGCTCCTCTTTAAGAAAGGCAAATTCCTTCTATTACCTCGAGTGTGTTTCTAAAAAATCTTTTAGGATTAAGGGCCTATTTGGATTTTGCCAAACCATGTCACACTTTTTGTGCCAAACGTGTGGCGCGCCACAACTCCAGTGGCGAGAAAAGTGTGCACCATACTTGCGGAAAGACTTCGTAAGATATTATGTGTATGATATGTGGGGTAGTGTGCTGAACTTGTGGCACACAATTGAGACATTGAACCAAGCACTAGACTAAGAGAGTTTAACATGTGTAACATGTGGTTTGACAAGGTGGGCTCAACAGAACGTAAGTGTGTTAGTGTGTACGTGATAAAGTAAAACTTGACTAACTTTGACTAAGTATTTTGAAGAGAAAACATTAGCATTAAAGTGTCTTAAATCAAGAAAGAAAAATATAGAATTGCATGATCTAGCCAGTTCAACCATAAGACCGACCTGATAGAAGAAGAGAGCTAGACAATTATATTCAACGCCTCCCCTCACATCTAAGCCGGCAGGTCTTTTTTTTAGATCTCGCACGAGACATAGACGTGTATCCTTGATTTTTTTAGAAGGCCGCAAATAATTATTTTAAATACTGGGCTGGCTAGAATTTGAACCCAGGACCATGTAGCTCTGATACCATGTGGAATTTCATGATCTAGCCAGTTCAACCATAAGATCGATCTGATAGAAGTGGGATGGGAAATTATGTTCAAGAATAAAATCCCTCCTGGGTCGCCTCAGTGAGCGGCTCCGGAGGCGAGGAAACCCTAGGAAAAAGGCGTTCCTCAATCTCCTCTCCTCGGCTACTAGCGACACGCCTCGACGGGCCCCCATACGAGTGGAGGAGGAACATCATCTAGGAGGCGCAAGAAGTCTATGTGTCCAGTGGAGGTCTCAGAGGCGCTCGCTAGAGCACGGCGGGGGACCTCAGGGTGAGGTGGAGCTCAGCGAGGAAGGATATGTAGCAGGTTGCGGCACCGTGTGGTGGAGCTGTGGTGCGGCCTGGAGGCGGCGGCATGAGCCCAAGGTCATCGAGGAGGCTCGGACGGGAAGGAGTTTCTGGCTAGCAATGGTTGGCCCCTCGCGTTGCGGGCGAGTGAAGATGTCCCTCCTGTGATGGCCGTCGTGGGTGCTGGAGGATGGTCTAGGCCCGATCTGGTCGGAGAGGCTAGGAATGTTGCTTCCTGGATGTTGCCTGGTGTTGGCGATGACCTTGACGGGCCGTCCTGCCTCCGTCGGAGGTGGGGACGTTGTGGATCCTTGCCTGGGTGGAGGTGGAAGATGGACCAGGCTCTTGACTGTGTGGGGTGCTGGAGGCCATGGTTCTGCGTCTAGGATATGATGGAGTTACGGTAATTGCGATGCAAGCTTACTTGGACAGTGTTGTCCCAACCCTCGTTGGTGGGGAGATGTGCGACGATAACGATGAAAATCCCGCATGGCTATTGTTGGGACGGCGGCAACGACAAGTTGTCGTTTTCCTTGTTGGAGGCATCGTCGAGGTGTGTTGGCATCTTCCTCACTCTCTCATGGTGTTGATGGCGTCTTCGATGTCGCTCCTCTATTGGGAGTATCACGTTTGGAGACATGGCTTGGAGGCCCTCTATTGCGCTCCTCCGGTGCTCGTCGTTGTCCAGCGTTGTTTCAACAAGGCCGCTATGTACGGCATAGCCAACGAGTCCTAGACGATGCCCTCTCGAACCGACGAAGTTCCTCCGTCTATCTCGTTGAGACGGCTTTATTTTCTTGCTTACTATGCTTAGGACATGTTTTTCTTGTTGTGTTGTTTTGCCCGTGATGGCTGTTTTATACTAGCTGGTGTGGAGTTGCAGTAACAAGCGAGTGTAGTTTTTTTTACTCAAATCTCTGCCTTCATTAAAAATATGATACGCCTTTGATGTACTCTTAAATAAAAAAAGTATGTCAAATCATTATGATTGTATTCATGATGAAATGTACTTTCATATTTTATTTATGTATTTATTTATTATTTCAAATGTTTATAGGATTTGTAAATTCTTGGACAAAGATAATTAAGTTTAACTTCTAAAATGCTAATACGCGTTGTAAGAAGAATGGGGGGCTACTCTACCAGAACAAGTTGCACTGTCAGACAGCAACAGATTCAGATTTAATCTATTCATCGGTCTATATATCTAGTGCCAAGGTGAGCTTCTTACGCAGTGACAAGGCCTGCAAGCCTGCAATAGGTCCACAGCGACGACCCGATCACCCCATACATGGCTGCAGGAGAGCTGGCGACGATGCCGGCTGGTGCTGTCCTCATATTTCTCCTTCTGGCTGTCGCTTCCGCTGCCTACGACGGCGTCGGATCGGAGTCGGTAAGCCGGAGGAGCTTCCCCAAGGGCTTCCTCTTCGGGACGGCCTCCTCGTCCTACCAGGTTTCCACTTCTTTCCTCCACTGATTCAAGCATAGCATACATTATTGTTCGCTTTCCTTTCTCCGATCAGCACAATCTGATGGATGGTGGCAAGTACAGGTATGGAAGCTGTATCATGCATAAGCTGCTACTCCTTCCTAATGTTAGAGGTTATAGTTAGGAATGTTTTTGTTAGAAGTTAACACAGAGAAGATTCTAGGCAAATACTAGACAGGAATCATGAATGACTGAATGGTAGAAAAAGTGGGAGAAAATATTTCTCAAGTTCCAGCATATATGACTTGCCGACTTGGTCCATCGATACTTGATCTGATCGAACAAGTAATATCATATATTCAGTTCTGGATCTGGTCTCATATAAGCACATGCATCTGGCACACAACTGCAGTATGAGGGTGGTGCAATGGAGGGAGGCAGGGGACCAAGCATCTGGGACAACTTCACTCACCAATACCCAGGCATGTATACATCTGCAATACGCAGTAAACGGAGAATAGTATCATTAGATTTATTATATAATTTATTTTCATAGTATCATAATCTTCTAATTCTATACTAACAGGTTGAGCCAAAATAATGGTCAAACTGCGTGTTTGGTGTGAACATGTCTGAAAGGTCATTTATTAGGAACAGATCAGTAGTACTACTAGTATTTCAGTACTACTAGTCTGCATTTCAGTAGTAGACTATTCTATATTTACTGGTCAATGTTAAACTTCTTAATTTCACCAACTATATAGAAAAAGTTGTCAACAGTTATAATCTCAAACCAATATCGTTAGAAAGATCATGAATTGTTTTCATATTATTGTAGTTGTTTATGTTTTTCTATATAGTTAGTCAAACTTTAAATAATTTGGCTTTGACCGAAAACTATATACATCCTATTTTGGAAGGGAGGGAGTACCAAGGTTTTTTTTCTCGGTGATAGTTTTTTACCGGAGTTCCCCGGAATAACTTGTTACCTCGCAATCTTGGATATCTCGGACTTTTTTCGTTCGAATTACTGAAAGAAAATTTGAAATTCAAAATTTTGAACTCAAAACCAACAAATTTCTAGCGTAAATTAGAGGTAGAGCTTCTGCAGCGTAGCGGTAAGACTCTTCTGTCCAAAAACAGCAGGTTGCGGCCTCGAATATAGTTGTGCCAGCTTTCTAATTTCTTAATGCAAAACATAAAATAAATAGACAAAAAGAAATATTTTGCGACTACATAGAGTTGAACTCGCGACCTTTTGGAATCAACATCACACCAAGCAACCGCGCCACACAAGCTTTATGTATATTACATCATGCGTCGCCTATTTGACCAAATACTATAGTTCAAATTCAAATGTAGCCGAAATGTTTTGGTCGGTATCATTTATTCTCGGGGGTAACGAGATTATCGGTTTCCGCCAAAATTTCGGAAATTCCGGCAGCGGAGTACTAAGTTAAATCTTCCTTTCATCAAATGAATATCAATGAGCATTGTTTTTCCCCCATAAAATCGGAATAGCTTATGCAGATAAAGTTGCCGACAGAAGCAACGGGGATGTGGCAGTGGACTCTTACCATCTTTACAAGGTATGGATATAGCTATTTTAGTTTGGATGACTTAGTTTTTCTTGACATTTTAGAATTCCCATAAATTATATACTCAAAAGATCAATACCCACAAAACAAAGATTGATATTACAATCTCACAATGACAAAAGAATATGAATATTAGTTCCATTAATCCTGCAATATTAATCTAGGTAGCGCTTATCACAAATTCTGAAAACCTCAGGAAGATGTGCGCCTCATGAAGGATATGGGAGTGGATGCATACAGGTTCTCCATCTCATGGACAAGAATTCTTCCAGGTAACGATATCTTTCAATCGAGATACGTTTTACCTCTTTTTTTTCTCTGGATAAAGATTCTGCAAATCTTCCACATGCTAAGTTGATAGCATGTTCACATTGACCTTAATGAATGCATGTCAGATGGGACTCTGAGAGGTGGAGTGAACAAACAAGGCATCAAATATTATAATAACTTGATTAATGAGCTACTATCCAAAGGTAAAGTATCTAACAATCAGCAGTACTTAATTATTTCTTATGAAATAATGGTATCAATCTCCAGGCTGCACTGACATCATGCTCGTTAGTTATTCCACCACTAGATTAATCTTTATATATTTGCAGGGTTGCAGCCATTCGTGACCCTTTTTCACTGGGATTCACCTCAGGAGTTGGAATATGAATATGGAGGGTTTCTTAACCCTAATATTATGTGAGTGGTAAAAGTACCTTTATGCATTTACTTAGAGAAATAACTAGATAATGAGACATTGATGGAGAGTATAGTTTGGGATTTTAATATCGTCGGCCAGCAGGAAAATCTTAAGTGTCGTCTAGAAGCAAGTCATTGTCAAATGGGAAATTCTAATCAAATCATCAAAATAAGTCAAGAAAAACCCAAGTAAAAGAAGATTCACTAGGGGCAGCATGAGTAAGTTAGTCCAACATGCATGAAGTTATCGTTCTCCTTCTCTACCTACTCCACCATGGGCATCCATTGTAAATAGCCAAGAAATTCTGAGCGTGCGACGTTTTGGAGTTGGGGCTGCATGGAGCCTGATATGCTGAAACAATGGAAAACGGTATTCTAAATTGCCAAGAAAAATTCTTGGAAAAACAATCTGTATCTCACAGATGTATTCCACAAGTGTTAAAATTTTAATATGAAATACTTCTATCTTCCATAGGCTAAACAAAAAATTATGCGTTCCTAGGATATCTCTATCTGGACATGTAGAATTTCGTTTCAGAACTTTTTGAAGTTCTAAAACCCAATTTTGAATTCCAAAAATAACTTGCTCCAGTGGCCCGAGCTCATTTTTTTTAAAGAAACTCTCCTCTGTATAATCTCCTGCACAGGGGGCATGTATAATATATTAAGACAATCCACGACGGAACAAGTACAAAATATCTCTCAAAATATGGATAGACCATGCTCCATGCATGACAGAGATAACCCAGAAATGTTCAATAGACGTCGACGTGATTGAATATAGTAGAGACAACGACTCCATAAGACCGGCCTGCACGGTCCGCTACGAACAGATCCAACATCACCATCAAGAAATGATGGATTGATTGATGGACACACACTCTCTAAAGCATTTTGTAAGATGTCATAAAGAAGCAACGATATTTTAATCGGGCTGTCACTGGTGCATGCAGAAATGACTATAAGGATTACGCTGAAGTCTGCTTCAGAGAGTTCGGAGATCGAGTGAAGCACTGGATTACATTCAACGAGCCATGGTCGTTTTCTGTCGCGAGCTATGCTATGGGAATTTTTGCGCCAGGCCGGTGCTCCTCTTGGGAGTTGGGGAAATGCAGCGTTGGAGAATCAGGAACAGAGCCTTACATTGTAGGCCACCATCAGCTACTCGCCCATGCAGCGGCCGTCAGATTATACAAACAAAAATACCAGGTGATTAACGAGCACTTCATTGTTAGGCATATATGAACGACCGTATGATTGATACACGTGTGTATGAAAATGCAGGACGCCCAGAAGGGGAAGGTTGGGATAACTCTAGTCTCAAACTGGTATGTTCCCTTCTCACGTTCGAAGTCCGACAATGCTGCAGCGAGGCGCGCTATAGACTTCATGCTCGGATGGTAAACTCTTTGTAATTCACACATATATTAGTTTTCAAGGTGTTGAAGGAAATGGAAATCTTACTGGCTAGGAATGCCCTTGCAGGTTTATGGACCCTCTGACGAGAGGAGTCTACCCCCATAGCATGAGAAAACTGGTCGGTAATCGCTTGCCACGGTTCACAAAGGAACAATCTAAGTTGGTCAAGGGTGCATTCGACTTCATTGGAATCAACTATTACACTGCAAACTATGCTGATAGCCTTCCCCCGTCAAATGGACTGAAGACTAGCTACAATACCGATGCTCAAGCTAATCTTACCGGTGAGTCATCATGTAGCAACCATTTACATTTTTTAAATTGCGCCTACTAACCATCCAAAATTGTTAGGTGTTCGAAATGGTGTCCCCATAGGTCCTCAGGTAATTTACCACTTGTGTACATGCGAACAAATCTCTCATATGTAGTTATTCGCCCCTTTTCATGTTGGTGATTCAGTTCAGTAAATAATATGTGTGTAGTCTGGTACACCTTGGATCTACGTCTACCCTCAAGGCTTCCGTGACCTGCTTCTTTATGTCAAGGACAACTACGGCAATCCCACTGTCTACATCACTGAAAACGGTGAGCATATTATCTCTCCCAAAAAAACAAAAGGAAATATATACAAGAACTCAACTGAAGAACTCTTTCATTCAGGCGTCGGCGAACCCAACAACAAGACCCTCACAATTCAGGAAGCCCTCAAGGATTACGCCAGGATAGAGTACTATCACAAGCACCTTCTTGCGCTACAGAGCGCCATAAGGTCGATTAGAGCACCGTCATACAGACTCCAAACCAGATTGTCATTACCTGACAATTAATGTTGCCTTTCACACGCGTGTTAACTCGCTCTGGTCTCTACAGGGACGGCGCAAACGTGAAGGGGTACTTTGCATGGTCACTGCTCGACAACTTCGAGTGGGCGAGCGGGTACACGGTTAGGTTTGGTTTACACTTCGTGGACTACATCGATGGGCAGAAGCGGAAGCGGTATCCCAAGAAGTCAGCACGCTGGTTCAAGAAGTTCCTCAAGCGATGATCGACATGCATATATCTGGCAACCACGCGATGGAGCCAGTGTTACAATAGAGGATTGGCTGATTGTACTATCATGTGTGCTGCACGGTATTACCCCTTGTATTGGTCGTAATGACGCTGTAATAATTTCAGCTGAATTTGCAAGGTTTAGACCAACTGACTGAACGTATGCCTGCAGCATTTTTGTAGCATTGCCCAATTTCACTACAGGAATAGTGATGTACGCCGACGGCCGTGGCGTACGCCGATGGCCAAATGTTGGGGCCGTCCGCGTATGGTTCGGCACGGCCAGCCAGCCCGTCCGACCCTCGGCGTATTGTTGCCGTCGGCGTAGCGAAGTCTACGCCGAGAGCAGCCCTCGGCATATATTTGGCCCTAGGCGTAGACAGGGCTACGCCGACGACCACCCTCGGCGTAGGCTATTTTTTAGATTAGTCTAATTTTGTAAAAATCATAACTAATTCATATGATGTCAGAAAAATGCGTATAAGGCATCAAAATATTCAGAAAAATATCCTCTATTATGTCAAAATTATGCATATTTGAATCACGTACAGTACCATGTTAACATAGTAACAATTCAAACACTTTCTTATATGTCCTCGGGTTCCGTTTTGCCCAGATGGCAATTTAAAAGAATTCAGAAAATCCCGCGGAGCCGCATGGCGTCATTTTATGTGTCCTAATAACCACTCCAAAATACGGAATTGGGATACGTCAGTTATTTTGTAAAACCCTTCACAAACAGGGCTATCAAGTCCGGAGTTCTATGGCTTTTAGGTGAAATGAATAGGAAACGCTCGTGACACCGCATAGTTTGTCGGAACGAGGCCATATTTGGCACATGCGTGGTCCCTAGGATGGGAAGCAAGGCCCCGGAAGCGGATTTCCAATCCGACCCATGGGCGATGGTTTTTTTCATTTTCGGGGTGCCAAAACGGTTTTTTTGTGAAGCAACTACATGGGGCGTATTTTTGTATTGCGCGAGACCTCCGCGTAGTAGTAGGACACCGCCTCCGCACCACATATCACATGTCATATGTGCGCGCTAGCTATCTGGGAATCCCTGCGGCTTCCTGCGGTGTCCCGCCGAATCCGCTGGAAATTGACCGGATTTGAACTAGGGGTACACTTTTCGTCGCTCAATAAATTTCGCGAAAAATGTTTTTAGGTCTACGACACATCACTTTATGTGCTAAACTTTTCCGTTTAGCGCGATGGTGAACGGGTGCACCAGCGCGCCTGGTATGGCCATACCGCATCTCCGTGGGGCCGTTTTGGCTGGATGGAAATTTAAACTAAGTTAGAAAATCCCTTGGAGCCGTATGGCGTCATTTTATGTGTCGTAGTAACCACTCCAAAAATTAGAATTAGGATACAACAATTATTTGGAAAACCCTTCACAAACAGAGCAATCACGTCCGGTGTTCTATGGCTTTTAGGGCAAATGAGTAGGAAACGGCCAGTGACACCGCATAGTTTGTCGGACCAAGGCCATATTTGGCAGGTGTGGTACCTGGGATGGGAAGAAAAGCCCCGGGAGCGGATTTCCAATCCGACCCATGGGAGATGGTTTTTTCATTTTTGGGATGCCAAAACGGTTTTTTTTTTGTGAAGCAGCTACATGTGGCGCATTTTAGTATTGCGCGAGACCTCCACTTAGTGGTAGGACACCCTCTTGGCACCACATATCACATGCCATATGTGCCCGCTAGCTATCTGGGAATCCATGCGGCTTCCTGCGGAGTCCCGCCGAATCCGCTGGAAACTGACCGGATTTGAACTAGGGGTACACTTTTCGTCGCTCAATAAATTCCGGAAAAAATGTTTTTATGTCTATGATACATCACTTTATGTGCTAAATGTTTTCCGTTTAGCGTGATGGTGAACAGGTGCACCAGCGCGCCCGGTACGGCCAGACCGCATCTCCGTGGGGGGTCGTTTTTGCCAAATGGCAATTTAAACGATGTCAGAAAATCCCTTGGAGCCGCATGGCATCATTTTATGTGTCCTGGTAACCACTCCAAAAGTCGGAATTAGAATACGGCAATTATTTTGGAAAACCCTTCACAAACAGGGCTATCACGTCCGGAGTTCTATGGATTTTAGGGCAAATGAGTAGGAAACGGCATGTGACACCGCATAGTTTGTCGAAACGAGGCCATATTTGGCACGTGCGTGGTCTCTGGGAAGAAATGCATGGGGCCCCGGGAGCGGATTTCCAATCCGACCCATGGGCGATGGTTTTTTCATTTTCGGGTGCCAAAACGAGTTTTTTTTTGTGAAGCAGCTACATGGGACGTATTTTAGTATTGCGCGAGACCTCCGCGTAGTGGTAGGACACCGCCTCCGCACCACATATCACATGCCATATGTGCGCGCTAGCTATCTGGGAATCCCTGCGGCTTCCTGCAGTGTCCCGCCGAATCCGCTAGAAACTGACCGGATTTGAAATAGGGGTACACTTTCCGTCGCTCAATAAATTCCGCGAAAAATATTTTTAGGTCTATAGCACATCACTTTATGGCGAACGGTGCACTAGCGCGCCCGGTACGGCCATTTCGCATCTCCCGAGGGGGCCATTTTGGCCAGATGGCAAACTGGACGTCATATTTGGATTCCTCTAATTTTTAGGTTAAAATTATGATATGGATGTTATATTTAGATTCCTCTCATTTTTCTGATCGATTTAGACATATTATTTGTGGAATTTCGATTTTTCGATTTAAAGATATTTATTATTCCATATTAAATAAAAAAGCAAAAATAAAATCATTTTATTGTTATTTGAATTCAATATTATTATTCAGTGTTACTTATATATTCATTATTTTTTACTTAAGTAATTGTTTGGAATTCAAAATAAAGAGTTGTGACATCACGGTCCAAGGGTTAATAGGGTTGATAGGCTATTATTATCAGCAAGGTGTCAATTCTTTAAGGGAAGCTCATCCGAATGGAACCAATAAGTTAAGCGTGTTGTTGAGGTTGAAGTAGTGTGAGGATGGGTGACCGGGGAGGTTTAACCATGATTGTAATTTAACCTAAGGTTAAGTGTACTTAAAGTTAAAAGTGTATGAGTGAAAGATAACAAGTAAAAAAAGAAAAAAATGGTGTAAAAAAATTGAAATTTGAAAAAGTTTAAAACTCTATGCCGAGGGCTTTGCCGTCGACATATAAAAAAAATGTATTTTTTTAAAAAAAATTGTATTTTTTTGGAAAAAGGAAATTTGAATTTTTAAAATTAAATAATATCATGAAATTAGTTAAGTTGGATTTCCTACCCTTGAATCCAGGCTTACCTTTTCATTTTCATGTTTTAAACTTGTTCAAATCTTGGTCAAACTTAGGATTTGACCAAGATTCAAACGGGCATAAAAATTGGAAGGAAGGGTACACGAATTACAATTAAAAAAAATTAAGGTAACTTAAATACTTGGATGCCCCAAAGAAGTGTGGAAACCGAAAACAATGGCAAAACCTGTGCGCGTGTTGCATCCATGCAGAAAACATACCAGACACCAATAGTTTGACCTAAGTTTGAAGTCAAACCGAAGGTTGTTAGAAAAAATCGAAATTGGTAAAGCAAAGCATGAAATCATAAATTTGTGATGCACGGTAGCTATGAAAAGTATTAAACAATGCATACCAAAAAAAAATTTAGAGGAATACTAGTTCAATTTATTTAATTTTATATTAGTAGCCCAAAATCGAACCAGTAGTTGGATATTTTTGAACTTGATCTGTAGTAGTGGGCAAAACCCTAGTTTAACCTATTTAAACATAGCTTCGTAGGTCGATTTTTCTACTTTTTTATTATTACTATGCAGCACATGTGTGTTTGCCCGTCGAGTAGTGGAAATGGGAAAGCAGGTGCAAATTAGGGAGATAACTGAACCAGAACCACCCTTGCCTTAAGCATCGAGTAATATCGGAAAAATTGCGCCGTAAGTAGTGAGACGGAGGGAGTAGTGCATAATTCCAAACTATAATTTTACCTACTATATTTTTTTAATTTTTGTGCAGTGTACAATATATACTAAGATTTTCACACTGATATTTTGCATGTTTGTAAATTTCATCATTGTCTACATGCAGGATATTTTTCATTTTTTTGAAACTTAAAACTATGATTACGATTTGACAAAGGCTCCCATCAGTATGGGGTGAGCAAGCCCTCCCATCAGTATATCAGAGGAATTTGACAAGGGCTACAGGACGACAAGATACATCTCCAAAAAAGGTGATGCATGTCTCCTTCACCAAAACAGCTAAAAAAAGTACATGAACCCAAGTACACCACCATAATAATACTACTACATTAACACATGTACGAGTAATATAATAAAGTAAGAGTACTACTCCCTCTAATATAATTTAAACCAAAATAAAACTTAAACTTCATCCTAAATTTAAACTAGTGCCTCGTCCTCATTCTTCACTCATTTTCTGATCCAACACGGCGCAGAGTGCACGGCACGGAACTCTTCATCGGTGGCATGTCATGGGCATGTCACCGGATCCTTGTCCGTCCGTGCCCGCTTCTCGTCCCTTGCTTCGCGCATGTGGCACTGGTTGTGGCGCATGGCTGCCGGCGTCGCAGGAGCTTGCCGGCGGTGTTGTCCCTGCGCTTCGAACCTTTCCCAAGAAGCCTTCTTCTGGAAGAAGCGCATCGCTTGCTGGCGGGCGAACGCCTCATAATGGCGATGAGCTCTGTCCTCGCAGAGCTTCTGTTGGAAAGCCTCCCAGATCAGGAAGTCGTGCTCTCGGTTTGCGTCGTTGTCGTTGTCGTTGTCATTGTCCGCGTCGGACTGCGGCTCCGGCTCCGGCTCCATCTCCGGCTCCGGCTGCGGTGGTGGTGCAGGCTGCGCGCGGCCTTTGAGGCTGATACGTCTCCAACGTATCTATAATTTCTGATGTTCCATGCTTGTTTTATGACAATACCTACATGTTTTGTTCACACTTTATATCGTTTTGATGCATTTTCCAGAACTAACCTATTGACGAGATGCCGAAGTGCCAGTTCCTGTTTTCTACTGTTTTTGGTTTCAGAAATCCTAGTAAGGAAATATTCTCAGAATTGGACGAAATCAACGCCCAACATCTTAGAATTCCACGAAGCTTCCAGAACACCCGAGAGGAACCGGAGGGGGCCACGGGGGCCCCACACAACAAGGCGGCGCGGCCGAGGAGGGCGCGCCGGCCTACTGTGTGGGCCCCCCGTAGCCCTTCCGACTCCGTCTCTTCGCCTATAAGAAGCCCCCTGACCTAAATCTTCGATACCGAAAAGCCACGGTACGAGAAACCTTCCAGAGCCGCCGCCATCACGAAGCCAAGATCTGGGGGACAGGAGTCTCTGTTCCGGCACGCCGCCGGGACGGGGAAGTGCCCCCGGAAGGCTTCTCCATCGACACCACCGCCATCTTCACCGCCATCGCTGTCTCCCATGATGAGGAGGGAGTAGTTCTCCCCCGAGGCTAAGGGCTGTACCGGTAGCTACTTTGTGGGTGCCGCCTACTATGGAGAGTAAATTTTATTATGATTATAGTATGCCTCCTACACTTGATGAGAATAATAATGATAGCTACTTTGTTGAATTTGCTCCCACTACAACTAATAAAATTGATTATGCTTATGTGGAGAGTAATAATTTTATGCATGTGGCTCATGACAAGAATGCTTTATGTGATAGTTATATTGTTGAGTTTGTTCATGATGCTACTGAAAGTTATTATGAGAGAGGGAAACATGGTTATATGCATCTTAATAATATTAAATTTCCCCTCTTTATGTTGAGAATCTTGAAATTGCGCTTGTGTTGCTTTTCTATGCTTACCACTTTGTTCTTCATGAATCTATTTGTGTACAAGATTCCTTTTCATAGGAAGTAGGTTAGGCTTAAATGTGTTTTGAATTTACTTCTTGATGCTCTCTTTTGCTTCAACTCTTATTTCTTGCGAGAGTATCATTAAAATTACTGAGCCCATCTTAATGGCTATAAAGAAAGAACTTCTTGGGAGATAACCCATGTGTTTATTTTGCTACTGTTTTGTTGAGTCTTGGAAGTTGTTTACTACTGTAGCAACCTCTCCTTATCATGTTTTTGTGCCAAGTAAAGTCTCTATGGTAAAGTTGATGCTAGATTTGGATTACTGCTCAGAAATAGATTTGCTGTCTGTCACGAATTCGCGCAGAAGTCTCTGTAGGTAACTCAGCAAAATCTGCAAATTTACGTGCGTGATCCTCAGATATGTACGCAACTTTCATTAGTTTTGAGTTTTTCCGTTTGAGCAAGTTAAGTGCCCCTGCAAAATTCGTCTTTACGGACTGTGCTGTTTTGACAGATTCTGCCTTTTATTTCGCATTGCCGCTTTTGCTATGTTGAATGAGTTTCTTTGTTCCATTAACTTTCAGAAGCTTTGTGCAATGTCCAGAAGTGTTAAGAATGATTGTGTCACCTCTGAACATTTCAATTTTTATTATGCACTAACCCTCTAATGAGTTTTCTTGAAGTTTGGTGTGGAGGAAGTTTTCAAGGGTCAAGAGAAGAGGATGATATACTATGATCAAGAAGAGTGAAAGGTCTAAGCTTGGGGATGCCCCGGTGGTTCACCCCTGCATATTTTAAGAAGACTCAAGCATCTAAGTTTGAGGATGCCCAAGGCATCCCCTTCTTCATCGACAACTTATCAGGTCACTTATAGTGAAACTATATTTTTATTCCGTCACATCTTATGTACTTTACTTGGAGCGTCTGTGTGCTTTTATTTTCATTTTGTTATTTTCATTCTCTGAATAAATTCTTGCTCATGTTTGGGAGAGAGACACGCTCCGCTTTTTCATATGAACACTAGTGTTCTTCATTTTTGCTTTTAATGTTCAAGGGCGAAAGTTGATCGCTTCACTTGTTGTTATTTGGTTGGAATCAGAAAATGCTTCATATGGTCTTGAATAATTTGATACTTGGCAATTGTTTTGAGCTCTCATAAATCATGTTTAAGCTCTTGCATCATGTAGTTTAAATCTAGTAGTGGAGAACTACCGTAGAGCTTGTTAAAATTTGGTTTGCATGATTGGTCTCTCTAAGTCTAGATAATTTCTGGTAAAGTGTTTGAGCAACAAGGAAGACAGTGTAGAGTCTTATAATGCTTGCAACATGTTCTTGTGTAAGTTTTGCTGTACCTGTTCATACTTGTGTTTGCTTCAAACAACCTTGCTAGCCCAAACCTTGTACTGAGAGGAAATGCTTCTCGTGCATCCAAACACCTTGAGCCAAACCCCATGCCATTTGTGTCCACCATATGTACCTACTATGTGGTATTTTTCTGCCATTCCAAAGTAAATTACTTGAGTGCTACCTTTAAAATTTCATTCCTTTATCTTTGCAATATATAGCTCATGGGACAAATAGCTTAAAAACTATTGTGGTGATGAATATGTAGTTATGTGTCTTAATTCTTATAAGTTGCTTGTTGTGCGGTAACCATGTTTCTGGGGACGCCATAAACTTTTTACCTTTGTTGGATATCATGTGAGATGCTATGCATGTTCGTCTTGTCTGAAGTAAGTGCGATTTCATGATCAAATGGTTTGAGTATGCATATGTTAGAGAAGAACATTGGGCCGCTAACTAAAGCCATGTATCATGGTGGAAGTTTCAGTTTGGACATACAACCTCAATCTCTTATGAGAATATTATTTGTTGTTGAATGCTTAAGCATTAAAAGAGGAGTCCATTATCTGTTGTCTATGTTGTCCCGGTATGGATGTCTAAGTTGAGAATAATCAAAAGCGAGAAATCCAGTGCGTGCTTTCTCCTTAGACCTTTGTACAGAGCGGCATAGAGGTACCCCTTTGTGACACTTGGTTGAAACATATGTCATGCAATGATAATCCGTGTTATCCGAGCTGATTAGGACAAGGTGCGAGCACTATTAGTACTCTATGCATGAGACTTGCAACTTGTAGGAAGTATTATGCATAGCACATATGAATTATTACTACCGTTGACAAAATTGTTTCTATGTTTTCAAAATAAAAGCTCTAGCACAAAAATAGTAATCCATGCTTCCCTCTGCGAAGGGCCATTCTTTTACTTTATGTTGAGTCGAGTCTACCCACTTCTTTCTATCTTAGAAGCAAACACTTGTGTTAACTGTGTGCATTGATTCTTACATGTTTACTTATTGCACTTGTTATATTACTCTATGGTGACAAATATCCATGAGATATACATGTTACAAGTTGAAAGCAATTGCTGAAACTTGATCATCCTTTGTGTTGCTTCAATGCATTCTACTTTGAATTTATTGCTTATGAGTTAGCTCTTATGAAAGTCTTGTTGATACTTGTTTGAAAGTACTATTCATGAAAAGTTTTGCTATATGATTCATTTGTTTAGTCATCATATTTTGTTAGCAATCTTTTGCTTCAGATCACTCCATTCATGTCATATGCTTTACAATTAATAATGTTGATCAAGATTATGATGGTAGCATGTCACCTCAGAAATTATTTGTGTTATCGTTTACCTACTCGAGGGCGAGTAGGAACTAAGCTTGGGGATGCTGATACGTCTCCAACGTATCTATAATTTCTGATGTTCCATGCTTGTTTTATGACAATACCTACATGTTTTGTTCACACTTTATATCGTTTTGATGCATTTTTCGGAACTAACCTATTGACGAGATGCCGAAGTGCCGCTTCTCGTTTTCGCTGTTTTTGGTTTCGAAATCCTAGTAAGGAAATATTCTCGGAATTGGACGAAATCAACGCCCAGTATCTTAGAATTCCACGAAGCTTCCAGAACACCCGAGAGGAACCAGAGGGGGGCCACAGGGGCCCCACACAATAAGGCGGCGCGGCCAGAGGGGGGGCGCCGGCCTACTATGTGGGCCCCCCGTAGCCCTTCCGACTCCGCCTCTTCGCCTATAAGAAGCCCCCTGACCTAAATCTTCGATACGGAAAAGCCACGGTACGAGAAACCTTCTAGAGCCGCCGCCATCGCGAAGCCAAGATCTGGGGGACAGGAGTCTCTGTTCCGGCACGCCGCCGGGACGGGGAAGTGCCCCCGGAAGGCTTCTCCATCGACACCACCGCCATCTTCACCGCCATCGCTGTCTCCCATGATGAGGAGGGAGTAGTTCTCCCCCGAGGCTAAGGGCTGTACCGGTAGCTATGTGGTTAATCTCTCTCTCTGTACTCCAATACAATGATCTTATGAGCTGCCTTACATGATTGAGATCTATATGATGAGCTTTGTATCGCTACTAGTCTATGTGCTACTCATGTGATGTTATTAAAGTAGTCTATTCCTCCTGCATGGTGTAATGGTGACAGTGTGTGCATCGTGTGGTTCTTGTCGTAGATTATGATCATAATCTCTTGTAGGTTATGGAGTTAATTATCGCTATGATAGTATTGATGTGATTTATCCCTCCTTCATAGTGTAATGGTGACAGTGTGTATGCTATGTTAGTACTCGGGCTATTTTGCAAAGATCTATTATGCTCTAAGGTTACTTAAATATGAATGCCGAATGTTGTGGCGCTTGTTAACTCCGGCTTGAGGGAGCTCTTGTAGCCCTACACAACGAATGGTGTTTGTCATCCAACAAAAGAGTGTATGTAGCGCAAATGAGAGAATTTATTATTTATTATGCGATCAATGTTGAGAGTGTCCACTAGTGAAAGTATGATCCCTAGGCCTTGTTTCCAAACATCGAATCACCGCTTACTTACTGTTCTGTTGCATGTTTACTCGCTGCCATATTTTATTCAGATTGCTATTACCACTCATATACATCCATACTACTTGTATTTCACTATCTCTTCGCCGAACTAGTGCACCTATACATCTGACAAGTGTATTAGGTGTGTTGGGGACACAAGAGACTTCTTGTATCGTGATTGCAGAGTTGCTTGAGAGGGATATCTTTGACCTCTTCCTCCCTGAGTTCGATAAACCTTGGCTGATCCACTTAAGGGAAAACTTGCTGCTGTTCTACAAACCTCAGCTCTTGGAGGCCCAACACTGTCTACAGGAAAAGAAGCGTGAGTAGACATCAGAGGCCAAGCCTGGAGAAGCTCATCATCCGATGGCGCCGCATTTTTTAGGTGGAGAGGAGAGAATGGAGCGTCGGCGGTCCGTGGTGGAGATGAGAGGATAGCACCGCGTTGGTGGACGGCGTAGGTACTTTATGGTGGTGGCAACTACACGCATTTACGGCGGCGTAGGCGACTGGACGCCGCGTGGCCAGCCGCTGCCCTCGTGGCCGCCTCGGTTTCCACGCGGGAGACCACTAAACGCCGACGACCAACCTTCCCGCGTCGCGGCCGATGCGAACTATCGCGTCCTCTCACTGACAAGGCGGCCCCAGGGTATTTTTCAATTTTTGCGAAACTTAAAACTATGATTGATTTTAAAAAATAAAGTGCTACATGTAGCTCGGAGTTGCAACATGGGTTGCAACTGAGATTTATTTAATGACATCAACTGTTTGAGAACGAGGTTAAGTTCTCATCAGTCCACAAATCGCACCCTAAATTTATATCACCATTTCGGATGGACAGACACGATTGCTCCAAGAGGGTCGAGGAGACGCCTGTAGGCCCGCCATATGCGGACAGTTAAAGTCAAAGAAACCCGTTCGGCTAGCGACTATGACTATAAGGGCTAAACACTAAACTCTCTCGTTCCATTCACTTTCTTCCTCTCTCCACCTCAAACGAACATTTGTTCGTCGCTCTCTCCTCCAGCAATGTCTTCAAACTTCAGGTCTTCGGCGGTCAAGTACGCGGAGAAAAAACGCCGGCTCAAAATTTCGAGAGACGGTTCCAGAAACCAAGTGGGCTCACCGTCGCCGCCGCCGAAACGCGTCCGTGCTGTGCTCACCGGGTTAGTTTCCTTCGCCATGTACTTTCGTTTCTTTCGTCGCTCTCTCCTCCAGCAATGTCTTCAAACTTCAGGTCGTCGGCGGTCAAGTACGCGGAGAAAAAACGCCGGCTCAAAATTTCGAGAGACGGTTCTAGAAACCAAGTGGGCTCACCATCGCCGCCGCCAAAACGCGTCCGTGTTGTGCTCACCGGGTTAGTTTCCTTTGCTATGTACTTTCGTTTCTTCTTGCCTGGGCTCAAGCTCTTTAAGAGTCTCTATGGTTATACATCTTAAAGGGCTGGAAGTTCCAACGACGCCCGTACTGCACTAACTTCCACGACCAAGGAATCATCGTCGTCCGATGATTTCAACCCGGCCCTACCCCGGCGAAATGAGGGTAGCACCAAGCACTATGTAGTTATCTTCTTTTTCTTCTTCCTTTGCGCTTACTTGCTACCGATGATTTCGCCCTGAAGGAAGCGGCGCCGACTATCGACACCACGGTCGCCATCTTGATGGAAAAAAAATGAGGAGCTCAGCTTAGAGTGTGATCGCCTCCGAGACGATTTGGCTGCCAAGAAGAAGAATTCGAAAAATCTTGTGGAGCTCATTTGCAGCCTTCGCAATCAGCGCGACATGTTGAAGAACGAGCTGATTAAGCAGAAAGTGAGGAACATTGCATCAGCGGAGAAAGCCAGCAGCATACTCAAGACTGTGTGCCTCGAACAAGACAAGTCTGATATAGAGCGCGAATTCCTTCTTCAGGATAAAGTAGAGCTCCTAAAGTTGAACCTTGAATATGCTGACATCGCCATCCTTGCCCAGCACGAGAGGCAGAAGGCACAAGATAAGTTGATGCACCTGATGTTGGAGAGATGCAGTGAAAGAGAAGAGACATTGAAAGAAATGAGCAGTTTGGTGGGATAAATGAGTGGCGTCGGGCAAACTTCGCAGAATCCGCCCCGGCTGAGCCCAAATTCCAACGGAACCAGCATTCAACAGTGCAAGTTATGCGCACCTACAACTTCTACTCATTGATTAGAGGTCGCACGACATGGCATTTTTCCTTGAAATTGTAGTAGTAATAGTTGTACTACTTAGTATGTACCTTTTTGTAAAATAATTTCTTACATGTATTAGAAACTACCCCTCTCCTTTCTAGATGCACCCGGGACATTGTCATCCGGCCCTCTTCTGGACAAACCCCCTCGGGAAGGACAGTATATTTTGCATATTTCGCTACTAGTACTTCTAATTCCACCGCTTATTTTTCTAATCCGTGAAATCGTTAATTAGATGACCAACTGATGGAAGCTGCGATAGATTAGACCAACAAGTGGTGAATTGTGCAAAAGATATGTCCGTGTTTTATGCAAAAGAGTGATATGGATATCTCGTGGAATCTTGAATTTCCTCTTCAGTGGTAGGCATGCTTCATTTATAGCTGACATAAATTTTGAATACATTGCGGACCTGGTGCATTTCGGCAGTACCGATCAACTATTTTTGCTTATCCCGGAAGAAAAGGTAGTAGCCTTTTCAGTGAGATGTCTTTTCAGTGCTACGGAGTTGTCTGTTCACTGCTTGCTTTGTCTGCTCAAACGTCTCTCTTCTTGTCAGTCTCGCAGGTGAGACTCCCCTCCTCCCGCCTCCGCGCATCTGTCAAATATTCTGCCTCCTATTTAAAACGACATTGCCACCGCTTGTGGGCCCCGCGCCTCGGAGCCGCAACGGAGGAGTGCCCTCCTGCTGCCTAGGCTTTTGGCTCGAGGCTAACCAGTGGGAATTGATGCTTCTCCATAGGAGTGTAGGACGAATGACAGAAGAAGATTCCGGAGATAACTAATGTAGCAATACTGATATTATATGGTCCAACATGCGAAGATGCCATTTACGGGATTGAACTTCGGTGATTTTGCCAGGCTGACTTTGCCATGACTTTGGGTGACTGACATGTGCACCACACTTGTAAGTGACTCAAAGTCACTGACTTTGGGGACTCCTGAATGCTTCGTATATTTCTGACGGTTTCTGAATTATGTACAACTTTTGTAATATTGGTCAAACTAGTTTTGACCGGGGTTTGTGTAGGGTGGTTGAATTTTTTATGTTGGTCCAAATGGTTTTGTGTGGTCCAAATGTGATGTATCATCACACCACCATGTGCCCCGCCACCCCCGGGTTTTTGTAATGCCATTCTGATACATGCTTCATAGAAGGAACATACATTTTTTTCGTTAGGGCGGCATGACAATTTTGAAAAATTCAAACAAAATTGGGAAGATAGAATGGTAACATCATTTTCCATGTGATGATGCACCCCTGTGCCAAATTTTGGTTCATTTTAAAAATGTAAGGTGACAAATTACTCGAGGAAGCTAGTTGGAGTAGACGGGCATGACCGGATTGGTATAGGGGATTTGTTTTTTGAAGGATGTTATTTTTCATGGACAATATCTGACACAAACAATATAATGTTAAGGTCTCATATTATTCTGAATGATTGTGGATTACTTATGACGTTTGGAAGTATTGGTATACATGAGACCCACATGAAGTTAAATGGTCCAAGAAAAAAAGGTTTCGTACACGTTTCCCAGAAAGTGGAAAATCGAGTACATGCACGACTTCACGCGTCCACAACTCGATACAGAGAGTCAGAGGCTATAAAATAATCAGCCTCATCGTCTCTCGCGAGCTTGTCCTCTCCCCTCCCCCAACTTTCCTCCCCCACACTGTGAAAAACCCCCATCAACTCACCGCACCTCCGAGGCATCGACTTCCACGTTTCCAACCCCAGCAACATGAAGACAGGTCTTGCATACGAGGCGGAGCAATCGAGGGCCGCTCACGCAGAGGATGCCTCTGCGGTAGTGGCCATCGCGGCGGGTGAGGCTTCACCGGGCACCCAGGCCGCTCGTCTCCTCTGCTTGTCTGATTCTTCGACCTCGGTCAAAACAGGCGTCCTGGCCGTCGAGGAGAAGGTGGATAGCAACGCCGTTGCTCCCGCCGATGATCTACAAGGCGTTGCAGGACACCACGGCGAGGTCTTCGACCCGGTGCTGGACGCGAACCTCGACCCCTTTGATGATTTCAGCCCAAACGTTCAGTTCCAGGAGGATGTCGAGGGTGACGATGAGGAGGTACTGCTCTTTTACCGAAACAGTCCCGATCCTCTTTGTGTCATATTACTGTTCACGTGGTTTGCACGAGCCTGGTTCTTGATTGATTTGATCTCCTACCTTGTTCTTGTAGACGTACTTGATTCTACGGTTTGTACGGTCAGATTCTAGTTTAATTTCGACTAATCTGGCATGTAGTTGGCTTGATTAGTCATATAATTAATTTATGTGTTCATACTTAGTGGACTTGCAATTGTTGTGGCTTATGTTCATTGATGTTCATAGGGTTTTCTCGTGATTTAGTATGATTTCTTCTGTCATTTACTTGTTCTACATATTTAATTTTAGGGTTTCTAAGGTTTGCTTATGATAGTGCAGTATTTATTCGATCTGTCATTAAACACCTGATTATTATGTACTTAATAATTCACATGAGTATTCTGATGACATGGACGACAACAAGGAGCGCAGGGACCAGAAGAGCCGCTACGTTCTGAAGCGGCTGAAGGGTGGTGAAATTCGTTTCCGCATGCGCGGGGAGCTATTTTGCCCATTCTGTGGCAAAATCGTCCAGAAGGACATCCGCGGCCTGATCCAGCATGCGACGGGTGTAGGCCTAAGTACATCGGTGAAGCACCGCCCTGCAACCAAGGCCAAGCACGCAGCATATGGCCTCTTCCTCCAGAATTACGTCATGCCTGGCTTGTTCCCGGTCAACGCCCCTGCTGCTGGCCCTCATGCTCCTGGTCCTGTTTAAAGTTCATATGTGTAATCTTATTCCCTTTGGAAGTTCAGCATTAAACTCTACTAGTACAACCGTGAACCGTGGTGGTCTTGTGATGTAGTACTCTTTTGATGCATTTGTGATGTAGTAGTACTTTTTTTTGAACTGGTATAGTACTATCTAAGAAAATTACTCCCTCCGATTCACATTCATTTTATACCAAAAAATATGGATCGCATTGTGGGAGTAAATTAAACATGGCATCTCGTGCATGAAGCTTGACATATCGATCAGGTTGGCTAGAATGGCAATACAATGCTGCTCATTAGGCAAATGCATGCCATGTAAAGAAGTCTATACTGACATAAAAAAGACTACATTGGGGATGAGAGTCAATTGGGGCATCTACAATACAGAAAATCTTGCTCGTAGCTGATTTTGGCTAAGAGGGTTTTACTCACATTACATGTGACACTTTCCTTGTCTGCAAAACAAGTTCCAATAAAGGAAGAGGAAAGAAGAGGACATTATGGGCGAGATTGAACACCTTTTTTATGTGTTAAGCTGAGGCCTCATTTAGCTGAGGATTTCGACTTAGGCCTAACAGCTCATCACACCCACAAATAAATCTCCTTGCGCACACCACTGTCAGCAAAAATAACAAAATTAGCACGCAAGATTAAGAACGAAGTGAATTTGAGTAACTTGGTTAGCTTTTCAAGCAATATATTCAGATAAAGAGCACACATGTTCGGCTCGAAATAATCATAAGAGAAAAACAATAAATCTAAGGCACCCCACTTCATCGACAGAAGGGGCGTGACAACGCATGGATTCATACCTTGAGTCGACGCTAGCTCGTAGAAGGGCGGCCGCGCCTCGAGGATGCTGGCGACATCTCCACCTTGGTATCACATGTGACTGCTTCTCGGCGGGCAGCGCGCCGCGCCATGTAGAAGATCTATCAAAAGATGAGAGCCCGATGACACTACCGACGCCTCAACCTTGATAGCACCAGCCTGTTGCTCCGCACCGAGATGCGCCACATGCAAGATTTAGCGAATGCGCCAATTTTAGAGATATGTCATGATTGTTGTAACAAATTTCAACGTGATGATGATTTGATCCTGCACTCGGCCTTGAACATAAGTACTAGTACAGCCTCACAATTTTTTTTATCATTATACTTTGCGAGATTTAGCGGATGCGTGATACGTCTCCAACGTATCGATAATTTCTTATGTTCCATGCTACTTTATTGATGATACCTACATGTTTTATGCACTTTATATGTCATATTTATGCATTTTCTGGAACTAACCTATTAACAAGATGCCGAAGAGCCGATTCTTTGTTTTCGCTGTTTTTGGTTTCAGAAATCCTAGTAAAGAAATATTCTCGGAATTGGACGAAACTTTCGCCCGGGGTCCTATTTTTGCACGAAGCTTCCGGAAGACCGAAGACCTAACGAAGTGGGGCCACGAGGCAGCCGAGGGGGTGGCCGGCGCGGCCTAGGTCTTGGCCGCGCGGCCCTGCCCCTCGGGCCCCTCGTGTGGCCCCTCGCGTTGACC
>NC_061514.1:109103985-109135174 GCF_022539505.1 Lolium rigidum
CGGAAAATTGCTCTCGCATAACAAGATTCAAGAAAGCGGGTTTAATTTCAAAGAATTATGCTGTAGTAGCAGGTGGAGCAATAGGTGTGCATAAGAAATCATTATTATTTGTGCTAGTGAAGTCACACAACTTAGTATTTTCAGGGTTGGCCATTTTAGCAGTAGTAAAGAAAGCAAACTAGATAAAGTAAATGCAAGTAGACTAATTTTTTTTGGTGTTTTCGATATAGAGTGCAACACAGTAAATAAAGTAAAACTAGCAACTAATTTTTTTGTGTTTTGATATAAGTGCAGCAAACAAAGTAGTAAATAAAATAAAGCAAGACAAAAACAAAGTAAAGAGATTGAGAAGTGGAGACTCCCTTTGCAGCGTGTCTTGATCTCCCGACAACGCGCGCCGGAAAAGAGCTTGATGGCGTGTATTTCACACGTTCGTTGGGCAACCCCAAGAGGAAGGTATGATGCGCACAGCAGCAAGTTTTCCCTCAGAAAGAAACCAAGGTTTATCGAACCAGGAGGAGCCAAGAAGCACGTTGAAGGTTGATGGCAGCGGGATGTAGTGCGGCGCAACACCAGGGATTCGGCGCCAACGTGGAACCTGCACAACACAACCAAAGTACTTTGCCCCAACGAAACAGTGAGGTTGTCAATCTCACCGGCTTGCTGTAACAAAGGATTAACCGTATTGTGTGGAAGATGATTGTTTGCAGAGAAAATAGTAAAAACAAGTATTGCGAGCAGATTTGTATTTCGGTATTAAAGAATGGACCGGGGTCCACAATTCACTAGAGGTGTCTCTCCCATAAGATAAAAGCATGTTGGGTGAACAAATTACGATCGGGCAATTGACAAATAGAGAGGGCATAACAATACACATACATGTCATGATAAGTATAGTGAGATTTAATTGGGCATTACGACAAAGTACATAGACCGCCATCCAACTCGCATCTATGCCTAAAAAGTCCACCTTCAGAGTTATCGTCCGAACCCCTTCCAAGTATTAAGTTGCAAAGCAACAGACAATTGCATTAAGTATGGTGCGTAATGTAATCAACAACTACATCCTCGGACATAGCGCCAATGTTTTATCCCTAGTGGCAACAAGCGCAACACAACCTTAGAACTTTCGTCATCGTCCCTGCGTGTCAATGCAGGCATGAACCCACTACCGAGCATAAATACTCCCTCTTGGAGTTAAGAGCAAAAACTTGGCCAGAGCCTCTACTAATAACGGAGAGCATGCAATATCATAAACAACACATATGTAATAACTTGATAATTAACATAACATGGTATTCTCTATCCATCGGATCCCGACAAACACAACATAGAGTATTACAGATAGATGATCTTGATCATGTTAGGCAGCTCACAAGATCCAACAATGAAGCACAATGAGGAGAAGACAACCATCTAGCTACCGCTATGGACCCATAGTCCAGGGGTGAACTACTCACTCATCACTCCCGGAGGCGACCATGGCGGTGTAGAGTCCTCCGGGAGATGAATCCCCTCTCCGGCGAGGGTGCCGGAGGAGATCTCCCGTAATCCCCCGAGATGGGATCGGCGGCGGCGTCTCGGTAAGGTTTTCCGTATCGTGGTTTTTCGCATCGGGGTTTCGCGACGGAGGCTTTAAGTAGGCGGAAGGGCGCAGTCGGGGGGCCGACGAGGGCCCACACCACAGGGCGGCGCGGGTCCCCCTTGGCCGCGCCGCCTTGTGGTTTGGCCACCTCGTGGCCCCACTTCGTATGCTCTTCGGTCTTCCGGAAGGTTCGTGGCAAAATAGGCCCCTGGGTCTTCGTTTCGTCCAATTCCGAGAATATTTCGTTACTAGGATTTTTGAAACCAAAAACAGCGACAAAACAAGAATCGGCACTTCGGCATCTTGTTAATAGGTTAGTTCCAGAAAATGCACGAATATGACATAAAGTGTGCATAAAACATGTAGGTATCATCAATAATATGGCATAGAACATAAGAAATTATCGATACGTCGGAGACGTATCACTTTGCCTCGATCCATTTGCTGAACTTGTCAACAGCGACCAAGAGGTATTCAAAACCGCCAAGAGATGATCTTTTTAACTTACCAACCATATCGAGCCCCCAGACCGCAAACGGCCAGGTGATAAGTATGGTCTTCAGCTCTTGGGCTGGAGCGTTTGGTTGAGTAGCGTAGTACTGACAACCTCGGCAGGTCTTGACTATCTTGTCAGCATCTTCTTTAGCTATGAGCCAGTAAAATCCAAGCCGAAAGGCTTTTGCAACGAGTGATCTGGGAGCGGCATGATGCCCGCAATCCCCAGCATGGATCTCTCTGAGTATCTCAATACCATCTTGATTAGAGACGCATTTGAGAAATACCCCTGTTGCGCTTCGTTTATAGAGCTGTCCATCAACTATTGTGTAGGATCTTGCTCGTCTGATGATCTGACGTGCGAGGACCTCGTCCTCAGGCAGCTTTTGATCGATGAGGTAGTCCAGGAAAGGCTGCGTCCAAGCCGGAATGATAGCCATCACTTCTTTAGCCGGAGATACTGCCACATCTGGGTTTTCCGGGTTAGCGCCCTTCACCGAGGGTATCCGTAGGTGCTCCAGGAAAATACCAGGCGGAATTGGTTTTCTGCCGGATCCGAGCTTGGATAGCATGTCTGCCGCTGCGTTGTCGTCTCTCCGGACGTACTTGACTTCGTATCCTAGAAAGCACTTGGCGATCTCGTCAACTTCGTCTCTGTAAGCCGCCATGACGGAATTTCTGGCGTTCCAGGTTCCGGCTACTTGCTGTGCCACCAGGTCTGAATCTCCGCAACATATAATGTGCTTGATCCCTATCTCCTTGGCGATGCGCAATCCGTGTAGTAGAGCCTCGTATTCCGCCATATTGTTTGTAGCTTCGAAGTGTATCTGCAGGACATACTGCAGTTCTTCTCCGGTAGGGGACTTCAGGGTGACTCCGGCTCCTGAGCCTTGATGCTGCTTGGATCCATCGAAGTGCATAACCCATGTCTCTGGTTCCGGCTCCGGATTCGCATCCGGAGCTTCGTCCAATCTGCGACGAAATCTGCCAAGACCTGGGATTTGACCGCGGTCCTGGCTTTGTAGTTGATGTCGAAGGCGGATAATTCAATGCCCCATTTTGCTGTGCGTCCTGTTGCGTCAGCGTTGTTGAGAATCGTTGACAGCGGAGCCTTGCTCACGACTGTTGCTTGGATGCTCTTGGAAGTAGTGTCTCGGCTTCCCGCTGCCTAGGAACACTCCGTAGGCTAACTTCTGAAAGTGAGGGTAGCGCTGTTTGGACTCCGTAAGGACTTCGCTAATATAGTAGACTGGCCTTTGGACTCCATACTCGTGACCTTCTTCCTGTCGTTCCACCACGATGACGAGGCTGATGACCCTGTTGGTAGCTGCCAGGTAAAGGAGCATAGGCTCTGACTCTCCTGGAGCTGCTAGGATAGGTGGGGAGGTGAGTATGTCCTTCAACCCTTGAAGAGCTGCATCCGCTGCCTCGTCCCGGACAAACTTGTCCGTTTTCTTCAATAGCTTGTACGGGGAAGTGCCTTCTCGCCAAGACGGCTAACAAACCTCGCTGATTGCTGCGACACAACCGGTGAGCCGTTGTACATCTTTGAGACAAGTTGGCCTTTTTATGCACAAAATTGCCTTGATTTTTTCCGGGTTCACTTCAATGCCCCCGTTAGAGACAATGAAGCCAAGGAGTTTTCCAGCTGAGTACGCCAAAGACGCACTTCGGTGGATTCAACATCATCTTGTACCGACGGAGATTCTCAAAGGTTTACGTGAGATCGCTGATCAAGTCGGATCCTTTCCGAGTCATGACCGCGATGTCGTCGACGTAGGCGTGTACGTTCCGGCCAATCCGGTCCTTCAAGCACCGCCGCATCGTACATTGGTAGGTGGCACCTGCGTTTTTCAAGCCAAAGGGCATAGTAACATAGCGGTAAGTGCCAAATGGGGTGATGAATGAGGTCGCCTTTTGGTCGAGACTCCTTCATCCGGATCCGGTGATACCGGAATATGCATCAAGAAAACACGAAGTTCCGCCCCTGCCAGTCGAATCAATGATTTGGTCAATGCGCGGCAGGGAAACGGATCTTTCGGGCAATGTTTGTTCAAGCCGGAGTAATCGATGCACATTCTTAGTATTTCGAGAATTCTTTTTGGGTACAAGGACGGGATTTGCGACCCAATCGGTGTGGATTACTTCTATTACAAAACCTGCCTCTAGTAACTTTGCTAATTCCATTCCTATGGCGCGGCGCTTCTTATCTCCAAAGCGTCGCATAGCTTGCTTCACCGGTTTAGCCCCGGGTTTATGTTGAGGTAGTGCTCGGCGAGTTCCCTTGGTACTCCGGACATGTCAGAAGGTTGCCATGCGAAGATATCCATGTTAGCGCGGAGAAACTCGACGAGCGCGTCTTCCTATTTGGGGTCCATGTTGGCTCCGACTGAGACCTGCTTGGTAGCGTCATCTTCCTTGAAGTTGACTTTCTTGGTCTCTATCGCGGCCCTGAAGGAGTTTTTCTGTTCGGAGATCTGCTTCTTGGTGGTCCGCATTTCGATCGGATCCACCGCGGCTCTGTCAGCCTTTCGGCTCTTCTCCAGATATCACAGACTGCGAAGGCGGCTTCGCCCAACTCGCACTCATGAGCCTTTTTGTAGTCTCCGGATACGGTAATCATACCCTTAGGACCCGGAATCTTGAGCTTGTTGTAGATGTAGCACGCTCTCGCGTGGAACTTGTGGTAGGTGGCCTGCCAAAGATGACGTGGTAGGAGCTCTTGAAGGGCACAACTTCAAACGTGATCTTCTCTTCACGGAAATTGTGAACATCGCCGAAGGCCACGGGAAGTGTGATGCTGCCGAGGGAATTCGCCTTCTTACCCGGAACCACGCCATGAAACTCGGTGTTGCTTGTGTTTGAGCTGTTCCTTGGTGAGGTTCATCCGCTCTAGAGTCTCCGGGTATATGATGTTCAAGGCTGGCTCCACCATCCATGAGGCACTTGGAGAAGTCATACCCGTCTATGCGGGGACTTACAACCAAGGCGTAGCATTCTTTTGGCACAATGGCGAGGGTGATCCTCCCTGTCAAATGTGCACGGGACTTCCGACCACCGACATGCTGCGGCACAGCCGGAACCGTGGCGTTCGGGATCCGGGTAGCCGACTTGGTAGCGCGGATCTGTTGGGGTTCCGAGGAAAGTGTGGTAAGCCCCCACGCTCTTTTTCTCGAATGGGTTGGATTTACCTACGGACCACTGCCTTGGGATCCGGCGAGTTATCATCCTCATCCATCGCCTCGGAACTGTCTTCCTCTTTGTCCTTGTTCTTGCCCTTGCCTCCCTTGCCGCGTGGGCGGTGCTTCCGGGCTCGCTTGTATCCTGCCTCCGGGTCGTTCTTTAGATCATTGACCCACTTGCAGTTGCGGTTGGTGTGAGTGGACTTCCCAGTAACCGGATCTAGGTGGGCCAGGCGGGGCATGTCTCTGTACTCCTCGTAGGTTTGCGGGGCGCGGGATCCGCCAGCTGTGACCTCAGTGCCGTGCTGCTGACCCCTGCCGGCTCCGCCTCCACGGCCGCGTCCTCTTCCGCCTCCTGAACCTCCGCGTTGGAACGCCATGGCGACCATCTCGGATCCGCCACCCTTCTGGTCATCAGGGTTCTTGCGTTTATGGCTGCTGCTATTGCCGTTATCACGGTTCTTCTTTTGTTGATGTAGGGGGATTCTTTGTAGGCTGCGAGATCACCGCCTGCATCATCATCGGCGGCAGTATGGTCACTGGCAATGGAGATCATTTCATCCAAAGTCAGTTTATTTGCGTTAGCCAAACAAGTGAGCTTATGCCTCAGCAATCCTCCTCTCTGCAGTCCACCAATGAAGGCGTACATGGCAGTGGTGTGGTCGACATTTTCGCACTCGTTCCTGCATGCCAACCATCGTGTGAGGAAGTGTCTTGAGGATTCTCCCTTCTTCTGGATACAAGCTTGTAAGTCGCTTGCCGTGGCGGAGTCTTTTGTAGGTGCCTCCGAAGTGTTTCTCGAAAGCGGTCTTCAGGTCAAACCGGCAAAAGATGGAGTTCTTCTCGAGGTCGCTGAGCCAGATCCGGGCTGGACCTACAAGGTATAACTGGAGCATGCGGCAGGCGATATTAGGGGTTCCTCCGGCAAAGGTTACTTCATTATAGTAATCCTCAATCCAGGTATCCGGCCTTTCGGTGCCATCATAATGCTTCAGGTTTCCGGGTAGCTTGAGGTTCATCCTTGGCTTTGGTTCCTCTCGAATCATCCTGCCAAAGCACTTCGGACCGATGTAGTCGGTTACGTATTCGTTGAGGCGTTCCCGCGTGTCGCGCGAGCCGTGGCGAGGGGACTGTGAGCGAGAGCGAGATCTCCGGCCGCCGCCTCCGCCTCCACCTCCGCCGCCACCGCTAGGTGGTGGTGAGGGAGACCTGCGAGGGGGTCGATCCGACTTCTTGCTTCCGCCTTCAGATTCTCCCCGGCCTTCCCGGTGCGGCTCCGGCTCTCGCGGCTGCCTTCGCCGTGGCGGCTGGCTGTCCTGGTCGTTCCGGCTCCGGCGAGGTTCCGGGTCGCGCTCCTCATTCCGACTCCTCCTAGGCTCGGGCTCACGATCGTTGTTCTGATTCCGGCGAGGTTCCGGCGTGCGCTCCCTGTTTCTGTTTCTTGAGGGCAGCACGTTGTCGCGGATAACAATTCCACCATGCCCACGGGGCCTGGTGTTTCCGGCTGGACTACGGCGGCGAGGGGGACGCGGGTAACCATTGGGCGGAGGAGAGGGGTTGCGGTACTTGTCCCGTCCGAGTACATTGCATCCTTTCCCTTTCTTGGATTCGACGGAGGCGTCCTTGATGGGACGGGGATTGGATTTGGGTGTTCTCCGGCTTTCCTTCGCATTCCGAAGATCCGGTTCGCGATTCGTCATCTCGATGGCGACTGTCGTGGGCGTCCTTCTGCGCAGTGGAGACGCAATGCACTGGGTTAGACTCCAACTTGCGCGAAGTGTCTGCCTTGCTCTGCTGCCTCACTGCTGAAGCGACGAGCGTGCGAACGTAGTCGATGTCGATCTCCTCATTCTTTTTCTTCAAGATCTCTGCAGCCTTCGTCATATTGTCCTTTGGGGTTGCGAACGGCTGCTGCTCCGTTGGAGTTGCGAAGGTGATCCTGCGGGGAGCTATCAACTCACGCCGGACCTTTTCGACCTCATGATGAGCTTCAACGATCTTGTCCTCCCAATGCTTTCGGAGTTCCTTGACCTTTACCAGTCCTTCGTCCACCTCCTGCTTGCGCTGGATGAAGTCTTCCACAAAAACTGCGGCGTGCTTCCTTTCCTCCAGCATGGCGGCTGCGGTGTCCTTAAACTTCTTGGCTGTGGCCAGCGAGATCCGGTCTCTTAGCTTCTAATGCTTCTACGTCTTCGGGAGTGATGGGTTTGTTAAGAATATCCGAGCGATAAACCGCATCCATGCTCGCTTGTGCAACCATCTCTTCGAGCGACAGGAGGTCCTCCGAGGAAGAATCCTTGCGGGGTCGCTCCCGCGACATTGGAGATCCACGATGAGATGGTCGGGGGTCGGATTGGGTGGTTGCCCCTTCTGATCCATGTTCTCCCAGCGCCGCTACAGTCGCAAGTACCTGCTTTGGCTGGGCGGAGTCAACTTCAGGCTGATCACCGTATCCATATTCCTTCACCTTGCGATCGAACTCTTCAGTGTCCATGGATTGGGTATCTCCGGAAATTGGGCTTAGGTTGCCCAAAATCGACTCTTCAACCGGAGCTCCGCTTTCTCCGACAGCCTCTTGCTGATCCGGAGCAGCGTTGTTTTCCGGGGCCTCGACACTGCTCGGGACCAGCTCCGGCTTCTTGAGGGGCGGTTCCGGCGGTATGGGCCAAGAAGTGCACGAAGTGACACCTTTGCTTCTCTAACACCTGGGAGACCCAGGCGGATCTGCATTGGTCTTCCACCTTTACTTCCTGCTCAGGGGCGGATTGGGTCGGTTTTGATTTGTTCAGATCTAAGGCGGAATCTTCGCTAGGAAGTTCCAGCGTCTCAGATCGGATATTCGCGACAGCGTCCTACTCTGCGGCGGTCGCATCAGCGTTACTTACCAGTGGGTTTCCGTCGGAATCGACGGTTTCCCCGATGAAGATGTGTATGCCGCCAACTGGGACGATGGAGAGCTTGACGGGGTCGGTTTTAGCCGGAATCCAGCACTCATTCGGAGGGACGATCGGCAGATTTCCGGCGTAAAGGACACGCCCCACAGCGATGGTGTCGTCGTAACTTCCCATGGCGGAACCCTCCCGGTTCCGGCCTCCAGACGCCGCAGGCCCCACGGTGGGCGCCAACTGTCGTTGCCTAACCGACGGTACCTCGGAGGAGGGATCCTCACGAGGGGGAGAAGAAGTAGGGGCCATAGGGCGGAGTGCACACGGGACGGTGGTACGCGATTTACCCAGCCTCGGAACACCTGCACGATGACAGGGCCTACTGCTGCTTGTCTGGAATTATCTGGGCGCTTTCGCGTTGTTACAATGAGTTGTGGTTGTGCCTCTAGGGCTCCCGGGATCCAGCTTATAAAGGCGCACGGATCTAGGGTTTACATGGAGAGTCCTAGCCGGATTACAGGTTTTCCTAACTACGGTACTATGTCTTGCCGTGTATGTCAAGGATCCGCCTCCCTCTATACGTCGTCCCGGATCCGGGTTCCTACCGGGCCTTCATGGATCCGGGTTCCTCCAAAGGTCGGTCGGATCCGGCTCCCTGCTCCTGGGCCGGACATCTTCCGTCAGGATCAACAGCAACTGGGCCTCCCGATGGGCCACATGCCTCATCACAATCTGTGGGCCACCCGGGCTTGCCGGATCTAGGCACTGTCGATGGTACACCCATGAAGTATACCCACAACACTGCCTCCCCTTCCTGAAGGTGGGGAGGTCGACGAACGTACCGTCATTACTGACGATGCGCAGGTACTTCTCGCCCTGAGAGTGAAGTCATAGGATCTAAAAAATCCGCGACTTCCTCTGAAAGAGATACTGAATCCGACGCTTCTGAGTCGGTACACTCTCTCCCTTCCGCTGCTTCCCCAAAGAACAAGAGGAAGAGGGGTGATGTTGAAGACTCCGACACCTCCAAACTCGGCGGATCACCTTCCAACGAAACTCCTCCCGAGGAGGAGGAGGAGGCCTTCAATCCTTACGAGGATGCTCTCATTAGCTCGTAAGCTACCCTGCCTTCTTTTTCTTTTTGCATATTGTTTGTACACTTTCCCATACTATCTTTTGTGGACAGTGGCGAAGAAGAAGAAGAACCCGCTGCCAATGTGAATGCTCCTACGAGCACGTCACAAACTTTGGTTCTTTCGGAAACTCGTCGCGCAGTGGAGGAAACCTCGCCTCCTCCACAAGATCTAGAAATGTCGACTCCTGTCGCCAGCCCCCGAGCCCCCTCGCCGAAGAGAGCGAGGGTTGAACTTGGCAAAGAACAGGGCCTCCTGGCCGGGAGCTCGACGACTCCTTCTTTGGATGACGTAAGTACCCTTGCATCTATTTTGTCTTTTGTCAAGTTTTTCCCCTCTTAACCTTTCTAGCAACTCTTTTGGCAGCCTTTGATGAAGGAATTCATCCGTCTCGGTACCCAATTTGTTGGGTACCGTGATACTATTGAAAGTTTGAAAGCTACGTCGGTCTTTTTATTTATCAAGTGGACTATATTGCTATCGTTATCTTGACCCTTGCCGTGTTTCCTTCTGCTAGAGGCTCTCGCCACTACTAGGAAAAGGGCAATCAGTGGCGCACCACTTATACCCATCAGTGGCGCACTAGTGGTGCGCCACTGTTATCACGCCACTGCTAACTTTTAGTAGTGGCGCACTAGTGGTGCGCCATTGCTATTTGGCTTAGCGATGGCGCACCAGGTAGTGCGCCACTACTAGGTTCATGGTGCGCCACTCCTAAACGTCCGAGGTGCGCCACTGGATAGAAAAAAGGTGCGCCACTACTAAAATTTGAAATTTCTAGATCTGGATTTGGATCGGGATCTGGATCTGGCACATTTTATTTCGAATTTTTTTGGCTCGTTATTTTTTTTCGTTCTTGTTGCTAGAATTATTTGTGCAATGTTCATTCTCATTTTTCTTAGCCTAGCCGCCGGTGATGATGGATGAGGGACGTAGGAGAGGTGAAGAGAGGTGAGGAGATGTAGGAGAGGGTGAACAAGAGGACGAAGGCCAGAGGTAATGGAGGCTAGAGGGTCGCCGGAGGGTCGCCGGAGGTCACCATAGTGGAGGAGCTCGCCGGAGGGTCGTCGGAGGTCACCATAGTGGAGGAGCTCGCCGGAAAGTAAGGTCACCGGAGCTCGACATAGTGGAGGAGGTCGCCGGAGTGAAAGGAGGAGAGGAGAGGAGGAGGTCACCGGAGTGAAAGGAGGAGAGGAGAGGATGAGGTCGTCGGAGTGAAAGGAGGAGAGTAGAGGAGGAGGTCACCGGAGTGAAAGGAGGAGAGGAGAGGAGGAGAGCAGGAGGAGGAGAGGAGAATGAGAGCAGCAGAATGTGTGGAGGAGGAGAGGAGAATGAGAGCAGCAGAATGTGTGGAGGAGGAGGGAGGAGCTAGGGAGGAGGGGGTAAGTGGCCGGCTCCTCCCATTTTGAAATTCGTGGGCGGGAAGCTTAGCAGTGGCGCACCAAGGCATGGGTGCGCCACCGCTATTTTTTTCTATTTTTTGCCCAAAATCTAAAACCTGAAAAAAGTCCTGTTTCTGTTTTGAATTTGACGAATCCATTTTTTCTCCAAACGGCCGTAGGCGGTTGAATTCGAATAGGAAATTTCGCGTAGATCGATTTTGATATAAAAAAGTTTTTCATCCGAGGTCGTATGCAACCAGAAATCCCGTTTTACCGAAAGATGACGCCATTTTGCATAATATATCAAAATTCATTTTTTCAATTTTCACTAAACCTAGATGACATATTACATGGGCGTTCCAAAGGATTTAATTTTTTGAATTTTCTATCTATTTCTTTTATTTTTTCCAAACTCGAAAAGGCGATCCACGGGGGGGGGGGAGTGATGCCCAAACATGTCCATCCTCCCTTTGCATAGTAATGGCGCACCATTTAGAGGTGCGCCACTCGCTACAAAAAATAGGCCGTGGCGCACCTCCGCACGGTGCGCCATTGCTATGTATAAGGCTGGGTCAAACCCATGGTCAAACATAGTGGTGGCGCACCGCAGAGAGGTGCGCCACTACTACATTTTTAATAGTGGCCCACCACTTTCCGGTGCGCCACTGCTAAGTAGTAGTGGCGCACTGCCCTCCTGGTGCGCCACTAACACCCATCTTACGGCTAGGCCTTTTCCTAGTAGTGCGCCAAAGCTAACAAACGTGTCGATGACCTCGCCCTCAAACTTGAGCAAAGTGAAAAGGCTCGCGAGAAGGCCGAACAAGACGCTGCCTCTGTCGGAGATCTTCGGAAAAGACTCCACCAGGTTGAAACTGCCTTAAGCGAGAATATAACTCAACAGAATGCTCGTGAGGAAGATGTCATCAGCCGTCTGGAGTCGCAGAATCGGCGCTTTGTCAGTAAGTTCATAAATCCCTTTACTTGAGTCTCTTCCAATATTAGCTCTCCTTATATTCTTTGATAACCCAAAATTTGTTTCAGCAGGAAAGATGGTTCAAGATTTTGAACTTGAAAGGCCTGAAGGGGATCGTCTTCTTGGCACCCTTTCTCTCCTTGAAATTCATGGGGATCTGGCGCGCCGCAGTATTGCTGATGCGCGGACTGCATTTACGCGCCTTTTTCGCTACTTCTTCCCGAAGAAAAGCGCCAGAACCCTTCTCCGAGCTTGCGAAGTGCTATATTCCCGAAGAAGATCTTGGATTGGCTTTCCGGCAGGAAAACCTGAAGATTGGCGTCGAAGGCACCATAGCTTTGGTTGCCGAGAGCCAGCAAAGCGTCGACTGGGCGAAAACTGGTGAGACGAAGAAAATCAACAAGGAGAGGTGGCAATCTTTGATCAAGGTGATACGTCTCCAACGTATCTATAATATCTGATGTTCCATGCTAGTTTTATGACAATACCTACATGTTTTGCTCACACTTTATAATGATTTTATGCATTTTCCGGAACTAACCTATTAACAAGATGCCGAGGTGCCAGTTCCTGTTTTCTGCTGTTTTTGGTTCCAGAAAGGCTGTTCGGGCAATATTCTCGGAATTCGACGAAACAAAAGCCAAACATCTATTTCACCGAGACGGACCAGAACACCGAAGGGAAGACGGAGAGGAGGCCCAGGGCCCCCAGACCACAGGGCGGCGCGGCCTAGAGGGCGGGCGCGCCCAGGGTGTGGTGTGGGGCCCCCAGGCACCCCCTTGCGCCGCCTCTTCGCCTATATAATCTCTCGTGACGTGAAAACCCTACACCAATTGACGAAACTCCAGAAAGACTCCAGGGACGCCGCCGCCATCGCGAAACTCCGTTTCGGGGGACGAAGTCTCCGTTCCGGCACGCCGCCGGGACGGGGAATTGCCCCCGGAGTCATCTCCATCGACACCACCGCCATCTTCATCGCCGTTGCTGTCTCCCATGATGAGGAGGGAGTAGTTCTCCCCGAGGCTGAGGGCTCTACCGGTAGCTATGTGGTTCATCTCTCTCTCCCAGTGTGTGATCTTTATGTGATCATGAGCTTTGTATCACTATTAATCTATGTGCTACTCTAGTGATGTTATTAAAGTAGTCTATTCCTCCTCCATGATGTAAAGTTGACAGTGTGTGCATCATTAAGTACTTGGCGTAGGTTATGATTGTAATCTCTTGTAGATTATGAAGTTAACTATTACTATGATAGTATTGATGTGATCTATTCCCCCTTTCATAGCTATTGTTGACAAGTGTGTATGCTATGTTAGTACTCGGTCTAAATTGCAACGGTCTATTATGCACTCTAGAGGTTACTTTAATATGAACTCCGTGAAGTTGTGGAGCTTGTTTACTCCGGCTTGAGGTGTGCTTTTATAGCCCTACACAATGAATAGTGTTTGTTATCCAACAAGAGAGTGTGAGAAAGTAGCACAAGTGAAGAGAAGTTATTTATTTATGTGATCATTGTTGAGAGTGTCCACTAGTGAAAGTATGATCCCTAGGCCTTGTTTCTAAGCATTGAAACACCGTTTCCAACAAGTTCTGCTACATGTTTGCTTGCTGCCATTTTTATTTCAGATTGCAATTACTACTTACAATCATCCATATTACTTGTATTTCACTATCTCTTCGCCGAACTAGTGCACCTATACTTCGACAAGTGTATTAGGTGTGTTGGGGACACAAGAGACTTCTTGTATCTTAATTGCAGGGTTGCTTGAGAGGGATATCTTTGACCTCTACCTCCCCGAGTTCGATAAACCTTGGGTGATTCACTTAAGGGAAACTTGCTGCTGTTCTACAAACCTCTGCTCTTGGAGGCCCAACACTGTCTACAAGAATATAAGCGTGCGTAGACATCACAAGGCTGCCAAGCCGCATTCGAAGAAGATCCTCTCCTTCCTCGGATACAAGCTAGCTACTCCCTCCAGATCTGCTAAGCCGGAGGTCAAGTAGACCATCTTACACCTCCGTTTGCTATCTTCCTTTTGGTAGATGTCGATATCTTTATGATATATGACTATTTTCGTCGACTCACTAGGAGTTGACCTTTTGTAATGGGGCATCACTCTTGTAAATATCGCACCTTATCAATGAAAAAGAATGATCCATTGCTTGTTTATTGATGTCGCCCTTTTCTTTTTTACAGTTGATATTTGATAACTACTCTAAGATTGCTGGAACCTCGCCTGCTTCAGCTGCTACTTCTCGCTCAAACTGGGTCCCTGACGACGTTTCCCTTGACTACTCTTCATGTGCTAACTTGGACCAGTCAGAATTGACTGAACTTTGGCAACAACTCCAAACTTTGTAGAAAAAAATCCCTTATTGTTATGGAACAGTCCCGCAAATCGTCCGAGCGGGAAAAGATAGCTCTTCAACAGGCCCAAGAAGCTTTAGCATTAAAAGAAACCGTGACTGCCGAAGCTGCTCAAGCCGTGTCCTGAGAAAATTATATGCTTGACCTGATGGCTGCCGCAAGTCTGGACATGGCGGGTACATGTCACATTTTATGAATCCTCTCTTGTCCTTCACTATCTTGTCATCTTATTTTGCTCCTTATTCCCCGAATAGGCGCTTTTTTGGATGTTGTTGCCGAAGATCAACGAGTTGATGCGAGATCCAGTATTCTTGTTAACCTTGCCTTGGACAATGGTTCCGGTTTTTGGTCTTCTCCGGATTGGTACCCGACAAATTGTCAGGTTCGAGAGTATCTCGAGTTCTGTACTAAAACATTGGCTATGATTTATAATGCTATGTTTCCTCGGAATCTTCAACCCAAGACGCTTCCTGACTTGATGGAGAAATTTAAAAGTGCCCACCAAGTGTATGGATTTGTGAAAGCTCAATTGATGGCAGGTGCCAGGTTTGCCATGATTATGCTGCAGATCCGCTATCCGAAGTTGGATATGACCAACATTGTTGAAGATTGTCATGTTAAACTTAGGAGGCGAAGAAGAAACATCGATAAAATCAACGATGTGGTGACACCCATAGCCGAAGATATGATTGACTATTTACTTTGGATGGACGCTAACTTCTTTTTGGAAAGCCATTATGCTGATTTCCTGGGTGCCTCTGCAGGGGGTGAAATAATAAACATAGATGATATATATGAAGCTTAGCTGAAGACTTATCTTTGCTGCCGATCTTGTTTTATTAAAACTTTTGTATATTGCGAAGACTGTATATAATTGAATCTATTTTTTTTAGCCCCCGAGTGTTCCGGTTGCTATATTTTTGTGTCTTTATTGCTTTGCGAGGTTTTTAACCAAGGTAGATGACTTGTAAGTTGTATATTGCGAAGACTTTATATGTATATTGAATCCGCGAGTTGCAAGCCCCCGAGCCTGTCGAAGAAAAAGATGTATATCACCAATATCTTTACTATATTGTAGCACCGCGAGCCCGCCTCATTAAAAACCTTCCAGCCCCACTCGGTGCCCTGAAAGGAAAAGAGTGCGTGTGTAAACTCGCGGGCTTTTCAGTACATTGTATGTTTACATACAGGACTATATCTCGGCTTAAGCGTAAAAACGCCTAAGCTGCGTGATGCGCGTAGATGGCACGTCCGTTGGGAACCCCAAGAGGAAGGTGTGATGCGCACAGCAGTAAGTTTTCCCTCAGTAAGAAACCAAGGTTTAATCGAACCAGTAGGAGTCAAGAAGCACGTTGAAGGTTGATGGCGGTGGGATGTAGTGCGACGCAACACCAGGGATTCCGGCGCCAACGTGGAACCTGCACAACACAACCAAAGTACTTTGCCCCAACGTAACAGTGAGGTTGTCAATCTCACCGGCTTGCTCGTAACAAAGGATTAGATGTATAGTGTGGATGATGATTGTTTGCGAGAAAACAGTAGAACAAGTATTGCGAGTGGATTGTATTCAATGTAAAAGAATGGACCGGGGTCCACGAGTTCACTAGAGGTGTCTCTCCCATAAGATAAATAGCATGTTGGGTGAACAAATTACGGTCGGGCAATTGACAAATAGAGAGGGCATGACCATGCACATACATGATATGATAAGTATAGTGAGATTTAATTGGGCATTACGACAAAGTACATAGACCGCTATCCAGCATGCATCTATGCCTAAAAAGTCCACCTTCGAGTTATCATCCGAACCCCTTCCGGTATTAAGTTGCAAACAACGAGACAATTGCATTAAGTATGGTGCGTAATGTAATCAATAACTACATCCTCGGACATAGCATCAATGTTTTATCCCTAGTGGCAACAACACATCCACAACCTTAGAACTTTCCGTCACCTGTCCCAGATTTAATGGAGGCATGAACCCACTATCGAGCATAAATACTCCCTCTTGGAGTTAAGAGTAAAAACTTGGCCGAGCCTCTACTAATAACGGAGAGCATGCAAGATCATAAACAACACATAGGTAATAGATTGATAATCAACATAACATAGTATTCTCTATCCATCGGATCCCGACAAACACAACATATAGCATTACAGTATAGATGATCTTGATCATGTTAGGCAGCTCACAAGATCCGACAATGAAGCACATAAGGAGAAGACGACCATCTAGCTACTTCTATGGACCCATAGTCCAGGGGTGAACTACTCAATCATCACTCCGGAGGCGACCATGGCGGTGAAGAGTCCTCCGGGAGATGATTCCCCTCTCCGGCAGGGTGCCGGAGGCGATCTCCTGAATCCCCCGAGATGGGATTGGCGACGGCGGTGTCTCTGGAAGGTTTTCCGTATCGTGGCTCTCGGTACTGGGGCTTTCGCAACGAAGACTATATGTAGGCCGAAGGGCAGCCTCGGAGGGGTCACGGGGGCCCCACACGCTAGGGCCGCGCGGGCCCCCCTTGGGCCGCGCCGCCCTAGTGTGGCGGAGCCCCGTGGCCCCACTTCGTCTTCTCTTCGGTCTTCTGGAAGCTTCGTGGCAAAATAGGCCCCTGGGCGTTGATTTCGTCCAATTCCGAGAATATTTCCTTACTAGGATTTACGAAACCAAAAACAGCGAGAAAACAGAACTGGCTCTTCGGCATCTCGTTAATAGGTTAGTGCCGGAAAATGCATAAATACGACATAAAGTATGCATAAAACATGTAGATATCACCAATAATGTGGCATGGAACATAAGAAATTATCGATACGTCGGAGACGTATCAGCATCCCCAAGCTTAGTTCCTGCTCGTCCCGAGCAGGTAAACGATAACAAAGATAATTTCTGGAGTGATATGCCATCATAACCTTGATCATACTATTGTAAGCATATGTAATGAATGCAGCGATCAAAACAATGGTAATGGCATGAGTAAACAAATGAATCATAAAGCAAAGACTTTTCATGAATAGTACTTTCAAGACAAGCATCAATAAGTCTTGCATAAGAGTTAACTCATAAAGCAATAAATCAAAGTAAAGGTATTGAAGCAACACAAAGGAAGATTAAGTTTCAGCGGTTGCTTTCAACTTATAACATGTATATCTCATGGATATTGTCAATGTAAAGTAATATAACAAGTGCAATATGCAAGTATGTAGGAATCAATGCACAGTTCACACAAGTGTTTGCTTCTTGAGATGGAGAGAAATAGGTGAACTGACTCAACATAAAAGTAAAAGAATGGTCCTTCAAAGAGGAAAGCATCGATTGCTATATTTGTGCTAGAGCTTTGGTTTTAAAAACAAGAAACAATTTTGTCAACGGTAGTAATAAAGCATATGTATCATGTAAATTAAATCTTACAAGTTGCAAGCCTCATGCATAGTATACTAATAGTGCCCGCACCTTGTCCTAATTAGCTCGGATTACCGGGATTATCATCGCAATACACATGTTTTAACCAAGTGTCACAAAGGGGTACCTCTATGCCGCTCTGTACAAAGGTCTAAGGAGAAAGTTCGCATTGGATTTCTCGCTTTTGATTATTCTCAACTTAGACATCCATACCGGGACAACATAGACAACGAGATAATGGACTTCTCTTTAATGCATAAGCATGTAGCAACAATTAATGTTCTCATATGAGATTGAGGATATATGTCCAAAACTGAAACTTCCACCATGATTCATGGCTTTAGTTAGCGGCCCAATGTTCTTCTCTAACAATATGCATGCTCTAACCATTAAATGAGTGGTAAATCTCCCTTACTTCGGACAAGACGGACATGCATAGCAACTCACATGATATTCAACAAAGAGTAGTTGATGGCGTCCCCGGGAACATGGTTATCGCACAACAAGCAACTTAATAAGAGATAAAGTGCATAAGTACATATTCAATACCACAATAGTTTTTAGGCTATTTGTCCCATGAGCTATATATTGCAAAGGTAAAGAATGGAAATTTTAAAGGTAGCACTCAAGCAATTTACTTTGGAATGGCGGAGAAATACCATGTAGTAGGTAGGTATGGTGGACACAAATGGCATAGTGGTTGGCTCAAGGATTTTGGATGCATGAGAAGTATTCCCTCTCGATACAAGGTTTAGGCTAGCAAGGTTATTTGAAACAAACACAAGGATGAACCGGTGCAGCAAAACTCACATAAAAGACATATTGTAAACATTATAAGACTCTACACCGTCTTCCTTGTTGTTCAAACTCAATACTAGAAATTATCTAGACTTTAGAGAGACCAAATATGCAAACCAAATTTTAGCAAGCTCTATGTATTTCTTCATTAATGGGTGCAAAGTATATGATGCAAGAGCTTAAACATGAGCACAGACAATTGCCAAGTATCAAATTATTCAAGACATTTTAGAATTACTACATGTAGCATTTCCCAATTCCAACCATATAACAATTTAACGAAGAAGATTCAACCTTCGCCATGAATACTATGAGTAAAGCCTAAGGACATATTTGTCCATATGCAACAGCGGAGCGTGTCTCTCTCCCACACAATGAATGCTAGGATCCATTTTATTCAAACAAAAACAAACAAAAACAAACCGACGCTCCAAGCAAAGCACATAAGTTGTGATGGAATAAAAATATAGTTTCAGGGGAGGAACCTGATAATGTTGTTGATGAAGAAGGGGATGCCTTGGGCATCCCCAAGCTTAGACGCTTGAGTCTTCTTAAAATATACAGGGGTGAACCACCGGGACATCCCCAAGCTTAGAGCTTTCACTCTCCTTGATCATATTGTATCATCCTCCTCTCTTGATCCTTGAAAACTTCCTCCACACCAAACTCAAAACAACTCATTAGAGGGTTAGTGCATAATAAAAATTCACATGTTCAGAGGTGACATAATCATTCTTAACACTTCTGCACATTGCACAAAGCTACTGGACATTAATGGAACAAAGAAATTCATCCATCATAGCAAAAGAGGCAATGCGAAATAAAAGGCAGAATCTGTCAAAACAGAACAGTCCGTAAAGATGGATTTTATTGAGGCACCATACTTGCTCAAATGAAAATTCCCAAATTAAATAAAAGTTGCGTAAATATCTGAGGATCACGCACGTAAATTGGCATATTTTTCTGAGCTACCTACAGAGAGGCAGGTCGAAATTCGTGACAGCAAAGAAATCTGTTTCTCGCGCAGTAATCCAAATCTAGTATGAACCTTACTATCAACGACTTTACTTGGCACAACAATGCACAAAACTAAGATAAGGAGAGGTTGCTACAGTAGTAACAACTTCCAAGACTCAAATATAAAATAAAAGTACTGTAGTAAAAACATGGGTTGTCTCCCATAAGCGCTTTTCTTTAACGCCTTTCAGCTAGGCGCAGAAAGTGTGTATCAAGTATTATCAAGAGATGGAGCATTGACATCATTACCGGGGGTGTTGGGAGTTTTCTCAACCATGCATAGTATGCTGGATACATAAGTTTCAGCGGCTCCCTTTTCATTAGTCTTGGGCTTGCTACTCTCATCAAACAAATTTTCGGGAACAAGCCAAGCATAATTATCATCTAGAGCTTCATGCATCGCTAGGAGCTTACATGGTATTGGTGCTTTAATCTCCCCACCATTATTAACACTATTAGTGTACTTAATTCTATCCATATCCATTTTTTCAAGTGTTCTTTTAAAATCGGTGATTGTACCAAGCCTCTCATGCTTACTAAAAAAATTTCTAGCTTCTTTAGCTATATCTGCAAATTCTCGCACTAAGACTTTTAGAACAAAATCTCTCTTCTCTCCCCGCTCCATATCAGAAAGTGTAAGAAACATGTGTTGTATCATGGGGTTGAGACTAATAAATCTAGCTTCCATCATGTGTACCAAACAAACAGAGGCATCTTCATAAGTAGGGACAGCTTTTGCAAGGGGTATATCTTTAAGATCTTCATGCATACTAACATGGGTGAAAATTCTTCTATATTATCTCTTCCAATTATAGACCCTTGTCCCACAGGTATATCTTTTACAGTAAAATTAAAAGGAAACATGTTGAAATAAGTAAAGCAAATGCAAGTAACTAATTTTTTTATGTTTTTGATATAGAGAACAAGACAGTAAATAAAGTAAAGCTAGCAACTATTTTTTTTGTGTTTTGATATAATGCAGCAAACAAGAAAGTAAATAAAATAAAGCAAGACAAAAACAAAGTAAAGAGATTGGATTGTGGAGACTCCCCTTGCAGCGTGTCTTGATCTCCCCGGCAACGGCGCCAGAAAACAGTCTTGATGCGCGTAGATGACACGTCCGTTGGGAACCCCAAGAGGAAGGTGTGATGCGCACAGCAGTAAGTTTTCCCTCAGTAAGAAACCAAGGTTTAATCGAACCAGTAGGAGTCAAGAAGCACGTTGAAGGTTGATGGCGGCGGGATGTAGTGCGGCGCAACACCAGGGATTCCGGCGCCAACGTGGAACATGCACAACACAACCAAAGTACTTTGCCCCAACGTAACAGTGAGGTTGTCAATCTCACCGGACTTGTCTGTAACAAAGGATTAGATGTATAGTGTGGATGATGATTGTTTGCGGAAAACGAGTAGAACAAGTATTGCGAGTGGATTGTATTCAATGTAAAAGAATGGACCGGGGTCCACAGTTCACTAGAGGTGTCTCTCCCATAAGATAAATAGCATGTTGGGTGAACAAATTACAGTCGGGCAATTGACAAATAGAGAGGGCATGACCATGCACATACATGATATGATAAGTATAGTGAGATTTAATTGGGCATTACGACAAAGTACATAGACCGCTATCCAGCAAGCATATATGCCTAAAAATTCCACCTTCAGGTTATCATCCAAACCCCTTCCAGTATTAAGTTGCAAACAACAGACAATTGCATTAAGTATGGTGCGTAATGTAATCAATAAATACATCCTCGGACATAGCATCAATGTTTTATCCCTAGTGGCAACAGCACATCCACAACCTTAGAACTTTCCGTCACTCGTCCCAGATTTAATGGAGGCATGAACCCACTATCGAGCATAAATACTCCCTCTTGGAGTTAAGAGTAAAAATTTGGCCGAGCCTCTACTAATAACGAGAGAGCATGCAAGATCATAAACAACACATAGGTAATAGATTGATAATCAACATAACATAGTATTCTCTATCCATCGGATCCCGACAAACACAACATATAGCATTACGGATAGATGATCTTGATCATGTTAGGCAGCTCACAAGATCCGACAATGAAGCACATAAGGAGAAGACGACCATCTAGCTACTGCTATGGACCCATAGTCCAGGGGTGAACTACTCACTCATCACTCCGGAGGCGACCATGGCGGTGAAGAGTCCTCCGGGAGATGATTCCCCTCTCCGGCGAGGTGCCGGAGGCGATCTCCTGAATCCCCCGAGATGGGATTGGCGGCGTCTCCGGAAGGTTTTCCGTATCGTGGCTCTCGGTATCGGGGGTTTCGCGACGAAGACTATATGTAGGCGGAAGGGCAGCCTCGGAGGGGTCACGGGGCCCCACACGCTAGGGCCGCGCGGGCCCCCTTGGGCCGCGCCGCCCTAGTGTGGCGGCGCCCCGTGGCCCCACTTCGTCTTCTCTTCGGTCTTCTGGAAGCTTCGTGGCAAAATAGGCCCCTGGGCGTTGATTTCGTCTAATTCCGAGAATATTTCCTTACTAGGATTTCTAAAACCAAAAACAGTAGAAAACAGCAACTGGCTCTTCGGCATCTCGTTAATAGGTTAGTGCCGGAAAATGCATAAATACGACATAAAGTATGCATAAAACATGTAGATATCACCAATAATGTGGCATAGAAGATAAGAAATTATCGATACGTCGGAGACGTATCACTGCGCCACGTTCCAGGGATTCTTCTCTGGGACCCATGTCTTTTTGTCCTTTATCCTGTACGATCCTCCCGCGATTACTTCTTTGACGATCTAGGGTCCGACCCATGGTGACTCGAATTTTTCATGGCTATCCTGGGAAAGACGAAGAATTAAATCTCCCACTTGAAAAGACCTTGGTCGCAGACGTCGACTGTGGTAGTTTTTCAAATCTTGCTGGTACTTAGTGACCCTCGACAACACCTCATCTCTAGCTTCATCCAGTGCGTCGACATCATCTTCTAGCGCCTTTCTTGAGGTTTCTTCATCATATTCCGCCACTCTCGGTGAATTGTGTTCTATTTCTATCGGGAGCACTGCCTCGGCTCCATGGACCAGGAAAAACGGGGTTTCCTGTGTTGCTGTATTGGGTGTTGTTCGTATGCTCCATAAGACACTTGGCAACTCTTCTGGCCAAGTGTGTCGAGCTTTCTCCAGAGGTGTTATCAACAGTTTCTTGATACCATTGCAGATGATACCATTTGCTTTCTCGACTTGACCATTGGTTTGCGGATGCGTGATGCGCGTAGATGACACGTCCGTTGGGAACCCCAAGAGGAAGGTGTGATGCGCACAACAGTAAGTTTTCCCTCAGTAAGAAACCAAGGTTTAATCGAACCAGTAGGAGTCAAGAAGCACGTTGAAGGTTGATGGCGGTGGGATGTAGTGCGGCGCAACACCAGGGATTCCGGCGCCAACGTGGAACCTGCACAACACAACCAAAGTACTTTGCCCCAACGTAACGGTGAGGTTGTCAATCTCACCGGCTTGCTGTAACAAAGGATTAGATGTATAGTGTGGATGATGATTGTTTGCGAGAAAACAGTAGAACAAGTATTGCGATGAGATTGTATTCGATGTAAAAGAATGGACCGGGGTCCATAGTTCACTAGAGGTGTCTCTCCCATGAGATAAATAGCATGTTGGGTGAACAAATTACAGTTGGGCAATTGACAAATAGAGAGGGCATGACCATGCACATACATGATATGATGAATATAGTGAGATTTAATTGGGCATTACGACAAAGTACATAGACCGCTATCCAGCATGCATCTATGCCTAAAAATTCCACCTTCAGGTTATCATCCGAACCCCTTCCAGTATTAAGTTGCAAACAATAGACAATTGCATTAAGTATGGTGCGTAATGTAATCAATAAATACATCCTCGGACATAGCATCAATGTTTTATCCCTAGTGGCAACAGCACATCCACAACCTTAGAACTTTACGTCACTTGTCCCAGATTTAATGGAGGCATGAACCCACTATCGAGCATAAATACTCCCTCTTGGAGTTAAGAGTAAAAACTTGGCCGAGCCTCTACTAATAACGGAGAGCATGCAAGATCATAAACAAAACATAGGTAATAGATTGATAATCAACATAACATAGTATTCTCTATCCATCGGATCCCAACAAACACAACATATAGCATTACAGATAGATGATCTTGATCATGTTAGGCAGCTCACAAGATCCGACAATGAAGCACATAAGGAGAAGACGACCATCTAGCTACTGCTATGGACCCATAGTCCAGGGGTGAACTACTCACTCATCACTCCGGAGGCGACCATGGCGGTGAAGAGTCCTCCGGGAGATGATTCCCCTCTCCGGCGGGGTGCCGGAGGCGATCTCTCGAATCCCCCGAGATGGGATTGGCGGCGGCGGCGTCTCTGTAAGGTTTTCCGTATCGTGGCTCTCGGTACTGGGGGTTTCGCGACGAAGACTATATGTAGGCGGAAGGGCAGCCTCGGAGGGGTCACGGGGGGCCCACACACTAGGGCCGCGCGGCCAGGGCCCAGGCCGCGCCGCCCTAGTGTCTGGCCACCTCGTGGCCCCACTTCGTAAGTCCTCCGGTCTTCTAGAAGCTTCGTGGAAAAATAGGCCCCTGGGCGTTGATTTCGTCCAATTCCGAGAATATTTCCTTACTAGGATTTCTGAAACCAAAAACAGCATGAAAACAACGAATCGGCTCTTCGGCATATCGTTAATAGGTTAGTGCCGGAAAATGCATAAATATAACATAAAGTATGCATAAAACATGTAGATATCATCAACAATGTGGCATGGAACATAAGAAATTATCGATACGTCGGAGATGTATCAGCATCCCCAAGCTTAGTTCTTGCTCGTCCCGGCAGGTAAACGATAACAAAGATAATTTCCGGAGTGACATGCCATCATAACCTTGATCATACTATTGTAAGCATATGTAATGGATGCAGCGATCAAAACAATGGTAATGACATGAGTGAACAAATGAATCATAAAGCAAAGACTTTTCATGAATAGTACTTTCAAGACAAGCATCAATAAGTCTTGCATAAGAGTTAACTCATACAGCAATAAATCAAAGTAAAGGTATTGAAGCAACACAAAGAAAGATTAAGTTTCAGCGGTTGCTTTCAACTTATAACATGTATATCTCATGGATATTGTCAACATAGAGTAATATAACAAGTGCAATATGCAAGTATGTAGGAATCAATGCACAGTTCACACAAGTGTTTGCTTCTTGAGATGGAGAGAAATAGGTGAACTGACTCAACATAAAAGTAAAAGAAAGGCCCTTCGCAGAGGGAAGCATTGATTGCTATATTTGTGCTAGAGCTTTGGTTTTGAAAACAAGAAACAATTTTGTCAACGGTAGTAATAAAGCATATGTATCATGTAAATTATATCTTACAAGTTGCAAGTCTCATGCATTGTCTACTAATAGTGCCCGCACCTTGTCCTTATTAGCTCGGATTACCGGGATTATCATCGCAATACACATGTTTTAACCAAGTGTCACAAAGGGGTACCTCTATGCCGCCTGTACAAAGGTCTAAGGAGAAAGTTCGCATTTGGATTTCTCGCTTTTGATTATTCTCAACTTAGACATCCATACCGGGACAACATAGACAACAGATAATGGACTCCTCTTTAATGCATAATCATGTAGCAACAATTAATGTTCTCATTTGAGATTGAGGATATATGTCCAAAACTGAAACTTCCACCATGGATCATGGCTTTAGTTAGCGGCCCAATGTTCTTCTCTAACATTATGCATGCTCTAACCATTAAATGAGTGGTAAATCTCCCTTACTTCAGACAAGACGGACATGCATAGCAACTCACATGATATTCAACAAAGAGTAGTTGCTGGCGTCCCCAGGAAACATGGTTATCGCACAACAAGTAACTTAATAAGAGATAAAGTGCATAAGTACATATTCAATACCACAATAGTTTTTAGGCTATTTGTCCCATGAGCTATATATTGCAAAGGTAAAGAATGGAAATTTTAAAGGTAGCACTCAAGCAATTTACTTTGGAATGGCGGAGAAATACCATGTAGTAGGTAGGTATGGTGGACACAAATGGCATAGTGGTTGGCTCAAGGATTTTGGATGCATGAGAAGTATTCCCTCTCGATACAAGGTTTTTTAGGCTAGCAAGGTTATTTGAAACAAACACAAGGATGAACCGGTGCAGCAAAACTCACATAAAATACATATTGTAAACATTATAATACTCTACACCGTCTTCCTTGTTGTTCAAACTCAATACTGGAAATTATCTAGACTTTAGAGAGACCAATTATGCAAACCAAATTTTAGCAAGCTCTATGTATTTCTTCATTAATAGGTGCAAAGTATATGATGCAAGAGCTTAAACATGATCACAACAATTGCCAAGTATCAAATTATTCAAGACATTTTAGAATTACTACATGTAGCATTTCCCGATTCCAACCATATAACAATTTAACGAAGAAGATTCAACCTTCGCCATGAATACTATGAGTAAAGCCTAAGGACATATTTGTCCATATGCAACAGCGGAGCGTGTCTCTCTCCCACACAATGAATGCTAGGATCCATTTTATTAAAACAAAAAAAAAATAAAAACAAACCGACGCTCCAAGCAAAGCACATAAGATGTGATGGAATAAAAATATAGTTTCAGGGGAGGAACCTGATAATGTTGTCGATGAAGAAGGGGATGCCTTGGGCATCCCAAGCTTAGACGCTTGAGTCTTCTTAAAATATGCAGGGGTGAACCACCGGGGCATGCCCAAGCTTAGAGCTTTCACTCTCCTTGATCATATTGTATCATCTCCCTCTCTTGATCCTTGAAAACTTCCTCCACACCAAACTTAAAACAACTCATTAGAGGGTTAGTGGACAATCAAAATTTACATGTTCAGAGATGACATAATCATTCTTAACACTTCTGGACATTGCACAAAGCTACTGAAAGTCAATGAAATAGAAAAATCCATCAAGCATATCAAAACGAGCAATGCGAAATAAAAGGCAGAATCTGTCAAAACAGAACAGTTCGTAAAGACGAATTTTATTGAGGCACCAGACTTGCTCAGATGAAAATGCTCAAATTGAATGAAAGTTGCGTACATATCTGGGGATCACTCACGTAAATTTTCATAATTTTATGAGTTACCTACAGAAAATTAGGCCCAGATTCGTGACAGCAAAGAAATCTGTTTCTGCGCAGTAATCCAAATCTAGTATGAACCTTACTATCAACGAATTTACTTGGCACAACAATGCACAAAACTAAGATAAGTAGAGGTTTCTACAGTAGTAACAACTTCCAAGACTCAAATATAAAATAAAAGTACTGTAGTAAAAACATGGGTTGTCTCCCATAAGCGCTTTTCTTTAACGCCTTTCAGCTAGGCGCATAAAGTGTGTATCAAGTATTATCAAGAGACGAAGTATCAACATCATAATTTGTTCTAATAATAGAATCAAAAGGTAACTTCATTATCTTTCTAGGGAATTGTTCCATACCTTTCTTGAGAGGAAATTGATATTTAATATTACCTTCCTTCATATCAATGATAGCTCCAACAGTTCGAAGAAAAGGTCTTCCCAATATAATGGGACAAGATGCATTGCATTCAATATCCAAGACAACAAAATCAACAGGGACAAGGTTATTGTTAACGGTAATGCAAACATCATCAACTCTCCCCAAAGGTTTCTTTGTAGCATTATCAACAAGATTAACATCCAAATAACAATTTTTCAATGGTGGCAAGTCAAGCATATCATAAATTTTCTTAGGCATAACAGAAATACTTGCACCAAGATCACATAAAGCATTACAATCAAAATCATTGACCCTCATCTTAATGATAGGCTCCCAACCATCTTCTAACTTCCTAGGAATAGAAGTTTCAATTCAAGTTTTAGTTTCTCTTCTCTAGCTTTTATGAGAGCATTTGTAATATGTTTTGTAAAGGCCAAATTTTTAGCACTAGCGTTGGGACTCTTAGCAAGTTTTTGTAAGAACTTTATAACTTCAGAGATGTGGCAATCATCAAAATCCAAACCATTATGATCTACAGCAATGGGATCATCTTCCCCAATGTTGGAAAAAATTTCAGCAGTTTTATCACAGGCAGTTTCAGCAGTTTTAGCAGTTTCAGGCAACTTTGCACGCTTTGCACTAGGAGTAGTAACATTGCTAACACCAATTATCTTACCATTGATAGTAGGAGGTGCAGCAACATGTGGAGCATTAGTATTACTAGTGGTGGTAATAGTCCAAACTTTAGCTACATTATTCTCTTTAGCTAGTTTTTCATTTTCTTCTCTTTCCCACCTAGCATGCAATTCGGCCATCAATCTTATATTCTCATTAATTCTAACTTGGATGGTATTTGCTGTAGTAACAATTTTATTTTCAATATCCTTATTAGGCATAACTTTGAATTTTAAAAGATCAGCATCAGAGGCAAGACTATCGACTTTAGAAGCAAGTATATCAATTTTCCCAAGCTTTTCTTCAACAGATTTGTTAAAAGCAGTTTGTGTACTAATAAATTCTTTAAGCATAGCTTCAAGTCCAGGGGGTGTGTTCCTATTATTGTTGTAAGAATTCCCATAAGAATTACCATAACCGTTACCATTATTATAAGGATATGGCCTATAGTTGTTACTAGAATTGTTCCGATAAGCATTGTTGTTGAAATTATTATTTTTAATGAAGTTTACATCAACATGTTCTTCTTGAGCAACCAATGAAGCTAACGGAACATTATTAGGATCAACATTAGTCCTACCATTCACAAGCATAGACATAATAGCATCAATCTTATCACTCAAGGAAGAGGTTTCTTCGATAGAATTTACCTTCTTACCTTGTGGAGCTCTTTCCGTGTGCCATTCAGAGTAATTAATCATCATATTATTGTGGGGACCCCGGACTAACTGTCCGAAATACCCTGTTATGTATACAGTTCACGATCCCATGATCAGTGCGCCGTGAACACATAACCGAACTGATATCAAATTACATCCTTCATTACAAAACGGAAGAAGAAAATTAGAATAGGTCACATGACCAATCTTTACATAATAGCCTCGAAGGGCCTAATCTAAACATCAGAGTAGCGGAATCACTTCAGCAGCGCAGAGCCCAAGTTATCTGCCTCAACCCTACAGGCAACTGACTGGGAAGACGTTCCTAGCTCGCATAGACGTCGTCAACTCCTTCATCCGTCGAAACCCTTCAAGTCTGGCAAAGTAAATAGCCAGGGACAAAGCCGTGAGTACATTTGAATTGTACTCGCAAACCATCAAGAAGGTACTTTGCAAGAGTGAAAGATGATAAGTGCTAATCTAAGATGACAAGAGGGAAGAGCTAATTTCTCTTGTGGAAATAGCAAGGGGGAAAGGAGTAGTTTCTTTGGTGGAGAAAACATCCCGACTTCATGGTCGAAGGGGACACTTAGGAATTCATCTAAGACATCTCTATATTTCTATTGAAGAAGATACTTCAAAAGAGGAAACTACAGCATAAAACAGTAGGAAGGGTAAACCCATTTTGTTTCCTTTCCGACCATCTCCATATGGTCACCACAACTTTCCAGTACCATCCCGGTACTCCAAAACAAAGTTCCTTTCTTTGCTCAAAACACTTTCATTAAACCAAAACACATCAGGCTAAGAAACAGCCATTCCAACCGTCCATGACCGCGGATGCGGCTATTCGAATAGATTTTACTCTGCAGAGTTTGCACACTTTCCCCACCTCTATCCGGATACCTATCGTGTGGGCATCATCCCCGCATAACAACATATGCCACGACGGATACCCGAACATAGCCTTTCGCCCATTCAACTTAGCAAGAGGTCCTACCCTATGGAGTATGTACCTCCCCGGCACCGTGGCAGCTCACCTCCCTTTGAGCGTGGCTCCACCGCCAAGCCGGGAGACCCATAGTGTCTTCGGACGGGTCAGCCCCGAAGGCCTCCCGTTATACTATTGTCCCAACCATGACAACCCGGACTCGGGGTAACCGTACCCTTGTATAGTTGTGCGGTGCCTCATGCTAAGAAGAACAAACGTCAAGCTAAGCTCCGTGCCCACGTTGGAGTAGCTGTGGTTGCGCGGGTTAATTGTCACGGGTGAATACTTAGGCGCCAAAGTTTTTGAAAACAAGATTTTCTTTCCAACCATCTTTGCCAAGATCCTTTCCTTTCATAAACACACGCTTGAGTAAGTCCAACTCACCCAAGGTTTTCAAAAATTCTTTTCAACAAGGTATTTTTCCAAGGGGTTCCCAACCTATAGTTTTATGGATGAACTAAGATACATCAACGCATGATGCTAGCCATCATACCACTAAGGAGATGATAATTGAGGTGTCAAGGGGATCATACATACTTAGGATAAGCATGCATAGGGACATCATAAATAAGATGATTCAACAAGCACTAGTGGAGAAGAGGCCTTTGGTCCCAAGCAAATGACCCAGTGCTGAACCAAACCGGGTCCAATGGTGGCATTGGTCCCGGTTCGTTTCTGCCCAGGACGACCCCACCCGCTGGAGCTTGTCCGGTAGTGGCCTTTGGACCCGGTTTGTAATACAAACCGGGACTAAAGGGTCCACCGCAGGGCGCGGCAGGCCGTGTCAGTCGAAGATATCATCAACTAATCAATTACTCATTTACTCATTATTTTTTGCCGGGCAGGGCTTGGAAACGGTTCATCAATACTGTTCCGGGTAAATGGAAACCGGAGCTTACATTTGAAGATTACCTCGTAAGTAGTACTATATATATATCTATGTCCGTGAAACTTTATATATGATATTTACTTTCAATACGATGCTTGATTATTAGTTTGATAGAACTATTTTTTTCAGTAAAGTGTATGAGGCGAGAACCGGGGAATAACTTATGTGGATACTACGTCTGCACCTTCATGCGTGACATGGCATGTCCCAAGGGTGGGGATGCCCGTATACACCACACTCGTGTACGATAACAAAATTTCACAATTAATTTTAATTAGTACCATCTATTGTATTGAGTTCCATTCATATATTGATCTCCCTTTTTAAATATAGATGACACGCTCACGGAACACTCTCATAACGGAGGATCAAATAAAAGCAATTCAAGAGGAAATCGCGGGATTCTTTATTACCGAGGCCCTTACCCCGAGTGGAGAGCACTATCGGCGGATCGTGACGGGGAATGAAATCCGTCGAGGACATGTTGTATTGTAAATATGCATGCATTACGTGTACCGTTGACGATGTCTATATATATTCATGACGATTTTTTGTGGTTTCTTGAATGATATATATGCATTGCTGAAACTCGCCGCGGCAGAGAAACGCCATGTTTCTCCGCCGCGGCGAGAAACGCTGGTACAGCCTAAACCTGTGCCGCGGCGGAGAAATAGCAATTCTCCGCCGCGGCAGAGGAACCTAGGCCCGGTTCGTACCACGAACCGGGACCAAAGGCCTTCCACCGCGAGCTCCCTGGCCGCACCACGTGTCGAGGCCTTTAGGCCCGGTTAATCTTTGAACCGGGACTAAAGGGTACCCCCTTTAGTCCCGCCTAATTGGTCCCGGTTCGGGAACCGGGTCTGAAGGCCCAAATGGACCGGGCCTACTGCCCCTTTTTCTACTAGTGAAGGGTCATGATGTTAATCATCATACCACTAAGAAGGTGACAATATATGTGGTCAAGGGGGCATACATGCTTAGGGTAAGCATGCCTAACTGTCAACACCCGGATTTTTAAGTCCAGATGCCTGTTATGTCATACATCGCAATCCCAGGAATATTGTTGTTGCGAGACATAACAGTTGAATATCATAAGTCATCATTCATTACACATCATAGTCGTCTTACAAATAGATCACATGATCCAATATTACAATAATAGTTGAACTATTGTTTCAACACACATCCCAAATACATAGCG
>NC_061514.1:109135274-109181198 GCF_022539505.1 Lolium rigidum
CCGACCACGAAGCGGTAAATTGCAACCTTCTAATCCCCAATGGAACAGCAGATCACACAAACTTTCGGTAGCATAAAACTCCAGATCGCAACGAATTGGAGAGTTGGGGAACAATAGTTTTGCTTAGCAAACAACTATGAACTAGGGTTTATCTTAAACGTGGTCTAAAGCAGCTAGGGAGTCGTCCAAGGCACTTATATAGGCGTCCGGGACGAGTTCTGGTCGAAAAATACAAGTAAAACCGACCCGGAATAGATCTGAGTCGAGACAGACTCGGACCGGTCCGGTCCGGAATCCGGTCAACCGGGCCGTGGACCGGACGGGCCGGTCGTGGATCCGGTCAACCGGGCTGTGGACCGGAAACTTCGCAACTTTCCGGTTTTTACCCGGTACGATAAATCTCATCCGGTTGGCGGCCGGTTGTCGACCGGTCGACCGGGCCAGGGACCGGGCTGGCCGGTCTGGGGGCCGGTCTGACCGGGTTCTGGACCGGCCTGGACTTCTTCTTCTCCTCTCGCGCATGCCTCCCGCTCCTCCCTCGCGCGTCCATGAGATATCTTCATGTCCAGCTCCATGTCCAGCTTCACGGCTCTCTTGACGTCCGTCTTCATGTCCAGCTGCTCCTCTCCTCGTGCGATGCTTGTCTCCTCTTGATACCTGATGATACATAAGTAATAGGACTTAGGCAGTATAAAGTTCTCATCAATCAAAGTATCGTTTAGGAGCAAGTTCACCTATTGTTTAAGTAGCTTCGCACGAGCTCTTGTAATTGGTCCAATCCGAACTTCATTGGACTTGAGCTTCACAACAGAGTTCATCTTCATTTGCTAATGACGGAGGTAGTAGTGAGGTAGGGATGTCCTCATCATCTCCCCCCTTCAAAAGGCGTCGACCCCGACGCTCCAAGGTCTTCTCCGTCATATGGTGTCAAATCAGCAACATTGAAAGAATTACTGACACCAAACTCATCCTCTGGAAGATCTATCGAGTATGCATTATCATTGATCTTGGCAAGCACTTTGTAAGGACCAGCACCACGAGGCTTCAACTTAGACTTCCGTAGCTTCGGGAACCTATCCTTGCGAAAATGTACCCAGACCATATCACCGGGCTTGAACAACATCTCTTTGCGCTTCTTGTTCATCCTTGCAGCATTGCTCTTGCCTTTCTTCTCGATCAACTCTTTAGTCTTCACATGGATCTTACGCACAAAATCTGCCCTCTTGGATGCCTCCATATTAACTCTCTCATGTATGGGCAAAGGCAACAAGTCAAGTGGAGTAATGGGTTTGAAACCATACACCACCTCAAAAGGACACAGCTCCGTGGTAGAATGTACCGCCCTGTTGTAAGCAAACTCCACATGCGGAAAACACTCTTCCCACTCCTTCAGGTTCTTCTTGATCATGGATCTCAACAGTTGTGACAAGGTTCGATTCACCACCTCAGTTTGACCATCAGTTTGGGGATGACAAGTAGTACTGAATAGTAGCTTTGTCCCCAGCTTTCCCCAAAGTGTCTTCCAGAAGTAGCTCATGAACTTCACATCACGATCGAAACAATAGTCTTCGGGACTCCATGTAGTCGAACAATCTCCCCGAAAAACAGGTTAGCAATATGCGACGCATCGTCGCTTTTGTGGCGAGCAATAAAGTGTGACATTTTAGAAAATCTGTCCACTACCACAAATATAGAATCATGGCCTCTTTTAGTACGCGGCAAACCCAACACAAAATCCATACTAATATCTTCCCAAGGTGTGGCAGGTGCCGGTAAAGGAGTATACAAACCGTGAGGCTTCAGCTTGGACTTGGACATGTTGCAAGTAATGCATCTCTTCACATACCTGTCCACATCCCGCCTCATCTTTGGCCAATAAAAATGATCAGCGAGCATGAGTAGCGTCTTCTCACGCCCAAAGTGACCCATCAAACCTCCGAGCATGAGATTCCTGCAATAAGAGCAAACGCACAGACGATTCTGGAACACATAGTTTGTTAGCTCTAAACAAGAATCCATCGTGTATGTGATATTTTTCCCATGCTTTACCCATAACACACAAGCGGTACGGTTCAGCAAAATCATGATCAGTCGCATATAAATCACATAACACCTCTAATCCAGGAATTTTAACATCAAGATGAGTTAACAACATAGTCTTCCTAGATAGAGCATCAGCAACAATATTATCTTTTCCCTTCTTATGCTTAATAATGTACGGAAAAGACTCAATGAACTCAACCCACTTAGCAAGACGCCTATGCAAAGTAGATTGGGCTTTCGGATATTTCAAAGCTTCATGATCGGAATGTATGATAAATTCTTTTGGCCACAAATAATGTTGCCAAACCTCAAGAACTCTAATTAAAGCATACAATTCTTTATCATATATAGGATAGTTCAACTTAGCACCAGTAAAGTTTCTCGGAAAAATATGCAATTGGGCGACCCTCTTGCATCAACACACCACCAATTCCAATACCACTAGCATCACATTCAATCTCAAATTGCTTATTGAAATCGGGGAGTGCAAGCAACGGTGCGAAGTTAACAATCGTTTCAGTTCATCAAAATCATGATCTTGGGCAACGCCCCACTCAAAGACAACACCCTTTTTAGTCAATTCATTCAAAGGTGCAAGCAATAGTAGAAAAATTGGGCACAAAACGGCGATAAAACCCAGCTAGACCATGAAAACTTCTTACTTGACTCACATTCATGGGAGTAGGCCAATTTTGAATAGCTTCAATTTTAGACACATCTACTTCTACTCCATGCTTAGAGACAACATAACCCTGAAATATGACCTTATCTTTGCAAAATGTGCACTTCTCAAGATTACCATAGAGTTTACTATCACGCAACACTTGCAAAACATGTCGAATATGTATAATATGATCAGATTCATTGCGGCTGTAGATTAATATGTCATCAAAATACACAACCACAAACTTGCCAATAAAATCACGCAAAACATGGTTCATCAGTCTCATGAAAGTGCTAGGTGCATTAGTTAAACCAAAAGGCATTACTAACCACTCATATAAACCAAATTTTGTTTTAAAGGCAGTTTTCCACTCATCCCCTTCTTTCATCCTAATTTGATGATAACCACTACGCAAATCAATTTTAGTGAAAACAGCAAGCACCACTCAATTCATCTAGCATATCCTCTAAACGGGGAATAGGATGACGATATCTAATAGTAATGTTGTTTATCGCTCTACAATCTACGCACATACGCCATGTACCATCTTTCTTAGGAACAAGAATAACAGGAACAACACAAGGACTAAGGCTTATGCGGATATAACCTTTGTCGAGTAGCGCTTGTACTTGCTTCTGTATCTCCTTCGTCTCTTCGGGATTCGTTCTATATGGCACCCTATTGGGCAGTGATGCTCCGGGGATCAAGTCAGTTTGATGCTCAATACCTCGCAATGGTGGAAGTCCTGCGGGTACCTCTTCCGGAAACACGTCGCTGAATTCCTGCAAAACATTAGAAACACCAAGAGGAAGAGGGGTCATGTCGTTAGAAACCAAAACCGTACCCTTGTACATAAGCACAAGAGGCATGGATGTAGGATCCTCACTAAATTCTCTCATGTCTTGTTTGGTGGCTAATGAGACTAAGGAATTCACTCTCTCACTTTTCGTTATATCACTCACGGCATTACAATTCTCTCGCCTATCTATGGATGCATCCTCCAGGTTCACTTCAATCTTCTGACGAGACTCATTGACAATTTGTTGTGGTGACATAGGCTGTAAGTTAATTTTCTTGCCCTTGAACTCCAAGTGATATGTATTGGCACGGCCATTGTGTTGCACAGAACGGTCATAGAGCCATGGCCGGCCCAACAGTAGGTGACAAACCGTCATAGGAACCACATCAAAATCAATGGAATCCTTATACGGTCCAATCTCAAAATCAACTCGCACCATGTGGCTCACCTTCATCTCACCATTATTGCTTAACCACTGAATATAATATGGATGCGGGTGCGGTAGATACTTCAGTTTCAGCTTGGCACATAACTCTTTGCTTGCTAGATTGCGACAACTTCCGCCATCAATAATGACCTTGCAAGCTTTATCAGGACCAACTAGTGCCTTTGTTTGGAACAAATTACAGCGCTGTGTAGATGCACTTGACCGCACATTAAGAACACGCTGCGAGACAACAATAGTTTGAGCTTCAGAAGGGAAAGCATCAAACCCATCACTGTCATAATCATCCTCATCTCGGAGCATTTGGATCAACATCATCTCCAGTTTCATACTCATTGTCCTCATTAATGATCATAACTTTGCGGTTAGGACAATCTCGCTTGAAGTGACCCTTGCCACCACATGTATGACAAGCCATATCGCGATTGCGCGCTGTCGACATGTTAGAACTAGTTCCACTTGCTGCAGGAGCGGGCTTCTTGGTGTTGGTGACACTAGAGACCGGCTTGCTAGACGAAGAAGGAACATCCGCAGGGCGCGTAGATGGCGCCATGGAGGGCGGCGCGCGGGGTGTGTAACGCCCAGCGCCTGTAGCACGGCCCTTCATTTGCAGTTCTTCAGCCAACTGTGACTCAGCTTCTCTTGCATGATGTAGCTACTCATTCATAGTAGCATAAGTGTGATGACGCACAATGCCCTTGATGTTAAATCTGAGACCATTCAGAAATCTCTGTAGTGTCATCTCAAGAGACTCACGGACACGGGCACGCTGCATAAGCATCTCCATCTCCATGTAGTAAGCATCAACTGTCAACACACCTTGCTTCAATTGGGTCAACTTGTCAAAGACGGAACGCAAGTAATTGGTAGGCACAAAACGAGCTCTCATTGCCGCCTTCATAGCACGCCATGTGATAATAGGCAGCTCACCATCTTCTTCTCGAGCACTCACAAGTCCATCCCACCAACGCAATGCATAGCCATCAAATTCGGAGGAAGCAAGCTTGATCTTCCTATCTTCAGTATAGTCGGGATGTAAACGCCATAATCTCTCAATCTTCAGCTCCCATGTAAGATATTCTTCAACATCAGTACCTCCTTCAAATCTGGGAATTGAGAACTTGGGCTTACCCAAACCATCGTCTTGCGGCTGTGGAGGAACACGGCGTGCACCAAGGTCAGCAAAACCGCGATTAACTCCACGTGGCAAAACACGACCACGACCAACGCCTTGAGCAGCAGCTTCGGCATTGTCACCTTGCACACTGCCATCTTCATCAAATGGTGGTTGTTGTTGTTGCACCATCGTACGTATCTCAGCAACAGCGTTTGTCAAGGCTTGTATAGATGCTTGCATAGTCGTCACAGATGTTTGAACGGTATTAACCGCTGTAGTCGCCTCATCGACCTTCAAGTGGACACCTTGCATTTCCTTGTCCAACACATCACTAGCAACTCGGATTTCACGTTGCAAATGATCACGAAGACCCTCATATTCACGCTAAGTAACTGGTGTAGCGGCGTCCTTTTTCTGCATCACGTCAACATTCTCCGTAGAAGACATGATTAGTAGGTTAGTGCACTAAACAAAAATCTTTTGGTGGTACTCTCACAACTCACTCAAAACTGATAAGAAAGGAAAATCTTACCGCTCCAAAGTGAATTAGTATTGCTTACCAACTTGGATTTGATCTAGTAGAGTAAAACTCAAACCCTAACAATACTACTGTACGCTATGTGGACTCGGAGTAACAAAACTGACACCACTAGATATAGTAACACAAGATGATAGAGTAAAACTCAAACCCTAACAATTCTACTAGATGAAAGATAAAGATACGCAAAAACAACTACGAAAAGCAACTAAAACTCGAAATTAGTGCAATCTAAGGCTATGGCAAACCCTAACCCTAACTTTTTATGGCTTTTTCTGGATAGGAAAACACTCACAACTCAACTATGGGGTGGATTGTGGATGGCTTACCGAGGAAAACTGGAAATCTGATACCAAGATGATAAGGGGTTGCCCGATCTTCTCAGTAGCGACGGGTGGTGATGAACACGTGATGGTAGCAGCGGATGAAATCGATGATGATGAGGAGGATAACTTGTATGACGCCGACGAAGTCTCTCGATTGATTCCCGATGCCAATGCAACAGCTTCTCAACCCCGCAAGATATTCGCAACTCCACACACTTGCGCACGTAGCCGCCGACCACGAAGCGGTAGATTGCAATCTTCTAATCCCCAATGGAACAGCAGATCACACAAACTTTCAGTAGCATAAAACTCCAGATCGCAACGAATTGGAGAGTTGGGGAACAATAGTTTTGCTTAGCAAACAACTATGAACTAGGGTTTATCTTAAACGTGGTCTAAAGCAGCTAGTGAGTCATCCAAGGCACTTATATAGGCGTCCGGGACGAGTTCTGGTCGAAAAATACAAGTAAAACCGACCCAGAATAGATATGGTCGAGACAGACTCGGACTGGTCCGGTCTGGAATCCGGTCAACCGGGCTGTGGACCGGACGGGCCGGTCTGTGGTCCGGTCAACCGGGCTGTGGACCGGAAACTTCGCAACTTTCCGGTTTTTACCCGGTACGATAAATCTCATCCGGTTGGCGGCCGGTTGTCGACCGGTCGACCGGGCCAGGGACCGGGCTGGCCGGTCTGGGGCCGGTCCGACCGGGTTCCGGACCGGCCTGGACTTCTTCTTCTCCTCTCGCGCATGCCTCCCGCTCCTCCCTCGCGCGTCCATGAGATATCTTCATGTCCAGCTTCACGGCCCTCTTGACGTCCGTCTTCACGTCCAGCTGCTCCTCTCCTCGTGCGATGCTTGTCTCCTCTTGATACCTGATGATACATAAGTAATAGGACTTAGGCAGTGTAAAGTTCTCATCAATCAAAGTATCATTTAGGAATAAGTTCACCTGTTGTTTAAGTAGCTTCGCACGAGCTCTTGTAATTGGTCCAATCCGAACTTCATTGGACTTGAGCTTCACAGCAGGTTCATCTTCATTTGCTAATGACGGAGGTAGTAGTGAGGTAGGGATGTCCTCATCAAGAGGAGAGCCCGATGACGCTACCGACGCCTCAACCTTGATAGCACCGGCTTGTTGCTCCGCACCGAGATGCGCCACGTGCAAGATTTAGCGGATGCGCCAATTTTAGAGATATGTCATGATCGTTGTAACAAATTTCAACATGACGATGATTTGATCCTTCACTCGGCCTTGAACATAAGTACTAGTACAGTCTCACAATTTTTTTTTATCATTATACTTTGCGAGATTTAGCGGATGCGCCAAATTCAGAGATAGATCATGATCATGGTAACACAATTTTCAATGTAATGATGATTTGATGTTGCAATAGACCTTGAACATAAGTACTAGTACGGTCTCACAATTTTGTATCATTATACTTTGCATGTTTTAGCGGATGCGCCCATTTTCAGAGGATCATGGTAACAAATTTTCAACGTGATGATGATTTGATGTTGCACTCGACCTTGAACGAAGTACTACTATCGTCTTACAACTTCTTTATCATTATACTTTGCAAGATTTAGCGAGATGCGCCAAATTCGGAGATAGATCATGATCATGGTAACAAATTTTCAACGTGATGATGATTTGATGTTGCACTCGAACTTGAACGAAGTACTAGTACAGTCTCACAATTTTTTTATCATTATACTTTGCGAGATTTAGCGGATGCGCCAAATTAGAGATAGATCGTGATCATGGTAACACACTTTTCAATGTAATGATGATTTGATGTTGCACTCGACCTTGAACATAAGTACTAGTACGGTCTCACAATTTTGTATCATTATACTTTGCAAGTTTTAGCGGATGCGCCCATTTTCCAGAGGTAGATCATTATCATGGTAACAAATTTTCAACGTGATGATGATTTGATGTTGCACTCGAACTTGAACAGAAGTACTAGTATGGTCTCACAATTTTTATTATCATTATACTTTGAAAGATATAGCGGATGCGCCAATTTCAGAGATAGATCATGATCATGGTAACAAATTTTCAACGTGATGATGATTTGATGTTGCACTCGGCCTAGAATAGAAGTACTAGTACGGTCTCACAATTTTTTATCATTATACTTTGCAAGATATAGCGGATACGCTAATTTCAGAGATAGATCATGACCATGGTAGTGACCAATATTCAAGGTGACGATGATTTGATTTTGCACTCGGCCTTGAACATAGGTACTAGTACGGTCTCACAATTTTTTATCATTATACTTTGACCTTAGCGAAATTCAAAATCTCATAGCGGCAAAACTTCCCGCCTACAAAATACAAAAGTTTCACACGCTTCCAAATTCCCATTCTACCCCTGTGGAGATGACAGCAAAGTCGGTTGGTGGGGGTCTGCCCGTCATTTTTTGGATCACCACCTCCCTAGCCCGGAAACCCTCCCAAAAAAAATTCATTTCCCTCAGACCACCCACCGGAACTTCCCATGTCCCTCTCTCCCACCTCCACGACCACCGCATCGGAACATCCCCGCCGGACTTCCCTGGCCTACCCGAGCCCTCATCAACCGGATCGGATCATCCCCGCCGAACCTCGAAACCATATGCTCATCTAGCAGTCTACCGCAGCCGCTTCAGCTGCGGTATCGTCCACCCCACCGGAGCCGCTTCGCCGGATCCGTCGTCCACCGCATCGGATCTTGCTCACCGACACCGCTGTGCATGAACCGGATCTGCTTCACCGGCGCCGTGCATGATCTAAACTCTTCTACTGTCGCTTTTCTAATGCTTGCCTGCAAGTTCTTGTTTAATCTTGGGGGAACCTGTTTGTGCTAACGACGCGCCGTTACGTTTTTGCAGATGAGATGCGTAATCATGAAGTGTAATGGCCGTCTCTCCAACCCCAAGTAGCACATGTAGCGTACTTCATCACCGGATCTATCAACCCCAGGAAGATCTGTTGTGACTCCCACGAGTGCTTCTCCTAATGTAAGTCCCTTGTTTTAGCGCCATGTTCAGGGTTCAGATGCTTGTTTGTCTGAAGCTCTTTTAGTTCATTCCTAGCTATGACCGTAACACGTTGCTATTTTCTACTTCATTGCTAACTTTAAGCGATTGAACATTTTGGTTTGCATTCCCTGCTCTGTAGATGTAGCCATCATAACTTCTATCTTGCTCAGTCGTTGTTACAAAAATTACAGGTATTATAGGAACATCCTGCTATTATTTAGTTCATGGCCAATTTTAAGTAATTGCACATGTTGGTTCGCATTCCCTGCTCTATAGCTTTTGGCATCGTAACTTCTATATTTGGTTTACATTCCCTGCTCTATAGATCTAGCCATCATAACTTTATCTTGCTCAGTCGTTGTTACAAAAATTATGGCCTGCTACTATGTTGTTTGTGCCAATTTTTTACTCCATGAACATGTTGGCTTGCATTCCCTGTACTACAGGTGATGCCATTGTTTTGTATCTAGTTCATTGTAAGCTAACAAAGTAAGGACTTAGTTTGGCATGCTATCACTCGCTATCTAGCTCTGTAGTACAAATAAACTTGTCATACTACTAGATAATAATTTTGCGTGCCATCTTGTTCTTCAAAAGCTGCATTATTGACTTGTTTCTCCGACTTGGCATGACGCTCACATATGGAAAGCTGAACATATTGGTTTGCATTCCCTCTTATACAAGTTCACGAGTGATCCCACTATATTTCGTATCCGGTCCATCCTAAGCTCCAGCATTAACTATCCTCTATGTGTTGCTCATTACAAGTTTATATCCCGAAACATCTTGATTTGCATCCCCTTCACTATAAGTTCGAGGAGTATTATTTAGTTCACGGCCAAAATTAAGTAATTGCACTTGGCACAAGTTGGTTCACATTCCCTCCTCTTTAGCTTTTGCCATCGTAACTTCTATTTTTGGTTTACATTCCCTCGCTCCGTAGATGTAGCCATCATAACTTCATCTTGCTCGGTCGTTGTTACAAAATTTATAGCCTCGCTACTATGTTGTTCATGCCAATTTTGTACTCCCCGAACATGTTGGTTTGCATGGGACTCGACAGTAGTAAGCCTGCTGTTTCATTCTAACATGCTCCGTTATATTGGCTGTTGGTATGCGGCATGCACTCTTTGTTTGCTTATTGTGCGCATTACAATGATCTTGTTATAACGACGAAATGATGAGTTCCAAATTCTTTGGCAAACAATATTGCAGTGTCTTTGCGTTTCCATTGTTGCTTGTCTTAACTTGTAATGTCTTTGTTTCGGATATAGGTGCTGCATGGACAACTTAAAAGATTGCCGGATCGCTTCATTGTATTGCTAGGTTTAATTACCATTCAATTTCTCCGGGTTCCGTAATATTTTTTCAAAGCCTTGCAGCTGATGTAATATTTAGTTAGTTTTTATAGTTCTTTCGCGCATTTTTTCTTTGGTGCTTGTGGTAAGTGAGGCTATCCGACGTAAATCAATGCTGCGTAAATATTCTCAGTATCTAAATCACGAATTCCCATCCCTTAAACGGCCCAATTAAGCGAAATCACATACGTGCCGGCCCGCAAAATCCTAAAGCGCCTTTTACGCCGGCATATAAACAGCAACTAAACAGGCTGGCCCACTTACTTATTGGGCCAGCCCATTTGATTTATTGTGGACCCCACACTCTAATTGGGCCGGCCCACTTGCTTTAAGGTGGACCCCACCCACTACTGGCCGGCCCACTACCTAGTTGGGCCAGCCCAATTGCTTTTGTGGTGGACCCCACATACTAAATGGGCCGGCCCTTTAAGACGAAAGTGGGACCCACCGGTGTTTTTAGCCCGACCCACTATCTTGTTGGGCCGGCCCACTTGCTATATAGTGGACCCCACATACTAAATGGGCCGGCCCTTTAAGACGAAAGTGGGACCTACCGAGTGTTTTTGGCCCGCCCACTAGCGTGTTGGGCCGGCCCACTTGCTATATGGTGGACCTCACATACTAAATGGGTCGGCCCTTTAGCAGGGAAAGTGGGACCCACTCGTGTTTATGGCCGGCCCACTATCTTGTTGGGCCGGCCCACTTGCTATATGGTGGACCCCACATACTAAATGGGCTGGCCCTTTAACGGAAAGTGGGACCCACCGGTGCTTGTGGCCGGCCCACTGGCTTGTTGGGCCAGCCCATTTGATCTAATGTGGACCCCACGTACTAAATGGGCCGGCCCGATAGCAGGAAAGTGGGACCCACATGCTAATTGGGCCGGCCCACTAACTTCTTGGGCCGGCCCGAGTTGCTTTAATGTGGACCCCACTTTGTAAATGGGCGGCCCGATAACGAGAAAGTGGGTCCCACATGTCTTGTGGGCCGGCCCTTTTGCTCGTTGACCGGTCAAACGAGTGCATTCGGCCGGCCCACATGCTTAGTGGGCCGGCCCATTAAAGTTTTGACCGATCAACCTTAGAGGTTAGGCCCGGCCCACGTAACTAATGGACCAGCCCAGCTATATAGTTGACCGGTCAAACTAAGTCAGGCTGGCCCGGCCCGCAAACTTAATGGGCCGGCCCGCTTAAGACGTGGCGAGGCCTCGTGTGGGCCTACCATCTACCACGGGGTTTCAGCCGGTTAACGCCGTTAGCTGCCGGTTAACGGCGTACGCCACGTGTCGGTTGCATGACGTCGGCCAGTCAACGGGCTCCCGGAAACACTTGGGCAACGGTCCGATTTTCCGTGGCGGAAGGGCGCCCAAGCGCGACGGACCGAAAAAATCGTCGTAGGACTTTGCCTGACGCAGTTTCCACAACAGAACCCATATCTTCGGGTTAGACCCATAGGCGACGAAAAATACCCCTTAGCGGACGATTTTGAGACGTTGTGAATCAGAACTTTTCTTGTAGTGTGGAAAGAGTTGACCAAGTTTAGTTTAGGAATCTTCCAAACCAGAGGTGCAAAGTGGGTATGATTTTATAAAAGGGCAAAGTGACCATTATCACATGTAATTGAATTCTGATTTTTTCCTTTGATTTGATTTGTGTTTCTTGGATGCAAAAGTGTTTTTTATTGATATATAAGTGTTTCACAAGCAAAGGCACAAGCAAAGGTGACCTTGGTTAAAGATTTGCATATTTGGCTAAATGTGTATGTGAGTGAAAATGGGTATTTCTCCATTTCTTTTCTTTCTCTTTTATTGATTTGGTTTTCTCTTGAATCAAAAGTGATTCTTATTAGTTTAGGAACATTTCCAAACCATTGAATCAATTCCAAAAGGCCTAGTTCAAAGATTTGTAAAAATGGCCATAAGCACATAAGAGGTGAAATGCCAATTTTTCTTAATCTTCTATTTTGTTCCCCTTGCTTTACTTGGGCATGGTTTAGGGTCCATTTAGTGTGAGATTAGGTTTAGAGATGGTTTCACACCATTTGGGCAAGGTAGGAGTGCATAGGACAAGATTTGGTATTATGGCTATGTGCCACATATGCCTCTATGCATATGTTTGTTTTATTTTTGATTTGATTTTTCTTGACCCAATTGATGTTGTTGAGTGCTGAAATGGTATGGAGGAGTGATCCAACCATTCACAACAAGTCTTAGGGTCAAGATCCTCAAATTCATAAATTTTCTATTTACTCTCATATGCCTCTATGGCATTTTTATTTTCTTTTTAAAATCTTTTGTTTCACCTTGGATTTGGTTTGATAAGCACTAGGTAAGGTTTATTAAGGTTTTCCAATCCTTTAAACAAGGTAGAAAGGCTTAGGGTAAAGTTTTACAAAAATAGCCATAGGCACATATGCCCTTTTCTTATTTAAATTTCTTTTGATTTTGTTTTAACTTTGATGGTGAAAAGAGGGTGAGGTTTTAGGGTTTAAGATCATTTCAAGATACTTCAACAAACAATTATGACAATAGCACAAGAATTAAGCATGAGTACTATGCATCAAACTTAATTTAAGAAAAGTTTTTGTTGGTTCCAAATTTTGGAAACAGGGAATTTCATTTTCTTTGTTTTGAAATTTTTGGGATGTTACAAACCCTTCCCCCTTAAACAAATCTCGTCCTGAGATTTTAAGAAAGGTTAGGTTCCTAAGAGAGATTGAGCAATTTGATTAACAGGAAAACATACTTGGCATGGCCTGGGGTGCTTCCTGGGCTTCAGTGGCATTCATGTGGTAGAGACGGCCGTTGTGGTTGTTCTGGTTCCTTCTGCCTGCGAAGCGGCGTTGTTGCTGGGCAGGTGCAGCAGTATTGGGGGCAGTCTTGGCTAGTTTCTTGGGGCATTCATTTGAGTAATGACCCACAGTTCCACATTCATAGCAGGTTATCGTGGACTTGTCCTTCTAGGTGATGGGGACAGCGTTGCTTCCCGTCCTTGGGCCAATGTTGGTATTGTTGTTCCCATTGTTGTTGTTGCTGTGGTTGTTGTTGTGGTTACCTCCGGGCTTCGGGGGTCCTCCGTTGTTGTGGGCGTAGTTTGGGCGATAAGTCTGAGCAGTCGGCTTGTTGTATCTTGGGGTAAATCCTCCTGAGGAGTTGTTGCGATGCTTCTGTGTATGGTGGGGTCCATTCTGGTTCATCATCCTTCTCTTGCGGTTCTCGTTGGCTTGGTGGAGCTTCCCTTCCATCTGTATAGCTGAGTCTACCAGGGCTTCGAGGTCAGCAAACGGAATGTTCACTAACACAGTTTGCATCTCGTCATGCAGTCCGTTTAGAAATCTTTCCTTCCTCTTCTCGTTGGTGTCGGTCTCATCTAGGGCGTACCTTGATAGAGTAAGAAACCTGTCGCGGTATTCCACCACGGACATCCTTCCTTGTTTGAGTTCGCGGAACTCGTCTCTCATCTTCTTGATCAGTCCTTGGGGCACATGGTATTTGCTAAACTTCAGCTTGAAGTCTTCCCAGGTCATCATTTGTCCGGCATTCATTGCACGGGCACTTGTCCACCAGGCTCTTGCAGGTCCTGACAGGTAGTGGGTGGCGAACAGTACTTTTTCTGCGGCTTCTACTCCCGCAACTTCGAGGTTGTTCTCCATGGTCTGGAGCCGATCCATCGACATCTAGAGGTTCTTCGGTCTTGCTGAACATGGGTGGGTTGGTGTTCTGAAAGTTCTTCAGCTTCGACCCAGGGTGATTGTGGTTTCCATGGCCTTGATTGTTCTGAGCTATCTGCTCCAGTGCGGCAATATTGGCTTGTCTTTCAGCTCTCTCGGCTTCACGGTCTGCCATCATCATCTGGAGCATCTGCATCATTGCATCCTGGTTGGTGCTGCGGGTTGGTGGGGCCATCTGAACATTGAGATAGATGATAAGATAAGAGGGAAATTCTATGGTTTGTTTGAGTTAAAGTTCAAAAAGTTCATAACTTGAAAACTTGAGTAGTGTTGAGGGGGTAAAACCAACAACACTTTTTCATTCATGCCAAACATCACACATTACATATCTAACACACCGTTGGTTTGAAGAACCATTCATTCGTTCTACGATACAAGGGGATCCTGATACAACTCACACCTACTCAAGTGATTTAGTGATACTACTCTTCATGGTGGTTTCTTCATCTTCAGAGGTAATGTGCTTGACGGGCGTTGTCCAACTCCTTGCGGGTCTTGTACATCATGAAATCGAGGTAGGCAACATAGTGGTTCATCTCCAGGTGCGGGGCCATGGTTATTGGTCTTCCCATGGATGAAGCGGGTATTCTTGAGCTTGTTCACATTTTGTCCGCACTGACGGGCAATTGCTTCCTGCATGGCTCGAGCTATTCCATCCTTCCAAGTGTTCCCTGTTACAGTAAACCAGATGGTTTCCCATGTTGGGGCTCCAAGCTTTCCTCTCAGATCTGCAGTAACTTCCCACCGAGGTTGTCCTCCCGATGGATTGTTGAGGGGTATTCCGAAGAACTCGGGATACGGGCGTCCTAAATATTCGACCAGTTGCTTCAAATCCTTCTTGAACATCAGGTTTCCTCCGTGGCCAAGTTGATAGGACTTGCAGGTGTACTCCATCTGTGAGCAATTTGGATGAGTAAGTTAGCGAAGTGGTCAAGTGTGCAAAATTTTACGTAATAGTACCCGGGAAAGTAGAGCATGAATTTCTCATTTGAAAAAGATCTCAAGGATAAGAGTGAGAATAAGTTTTCACAAATATTCACTTCATTGGTTTTGAAACTAAGTTTTTCAGACGTCCATTCTAACTAGGGTCTCCTAAGGTCAACAATGGCTCTGATACCAACTTGTCAACACCCGGATTTTTATGTCCAGATGCCTATTATGCCATTCATCGCAATCCCAGCAATATTGTTTTTGCGAGACATAATAGATTGATATCACAACACATCATTCATTACAACACATAATCGTCTTACAACAAAGGATCACATGATCCAGTCTTAATACAACATAGGGGATCTAGAGATCCAAATACAAATCATATAGCGGAAGCGAAGTAGCGGTTGCGGTCCATCTGTTCCACATGCAACTGTTGACGTCGGGAGTAGTCCTAGTTATCGTAGACGTCCTGCTGTCCTTTTTCCGGGTTCTGATACTCCTCCTCATAGTCTGGCCATTTGAATAGCCAGGGACACAGCCATGAGTACTTTAAAGTACTCGCAAACTAATACTAAGGTAAAAACTATCAACTATAGTAAGGGGTTCTAAGCTCTAGTTTCATTTGCATAAAGCCAGTTTTATTTCATAAGCACTTTAATAATCAAAGCCTCTTCATTTGCTTAACTCAAGTGGGAACATTAGTGTCATTCCCACAACTTAGTTGTGATTCAAAGTAAAAGTCACCTTTCAATCACCATTCATATTTTTAGAAAAAAAGTTCTGATGACGGAACAGTATGGCCTTTCCAACTGTCCATGACCGCGGACGCGGCTATTCGAATAGGTTAAACTCTGCAGAGGTTGTACACTTGTGCCACAACAATTGCAATAGTTCATCAGGGGTAACTGGCCCTGATTTATTGTACGCAGTACGCGAACTACCAATCCTAACCTTTCATTTACATACCCTAGTATAGGCACCTCTCCCCATGAGCTTGGCCTCCCGGTGAAAACAAACCGTCAACCCGGGAACTGCACACGGCTGGGGTAGGACATTCACCTCATTTCACGTCATTTCACTTTCGAGGGAGGCAGCCTCGGCATAACCCCTATGACGCTTGATCAGAGGGAACCCATACTAAAATACATAAGTTTCCAGTTAAGCCTTACCCAGATTCAGGTATTGTGGGGATACTTAAGAATTGGAATAGTATCGCATCCGAACCCAACCATCAGTTTTTGGTAAGTTTCACAAAGTCCTTCACAAGTCATATTCACCTTCAAAATCTTTCAATAGAATGACTCATCATTCCAAGGTTTTCAAAGTCATTGGTTTTCACAAGTTCCCATCTAGAGTAGTTCTTTTTAATCTTAGCACTAGCAACTAGTTATGCGGGGTGCTAACTAGCTTATAGCTTTCTAGGCCAAGTGTGATGCTCTTGTACTACTCCATAACTAAACCAAGTGAATCATGAATCAAAAAGTAACTTTGATAAATCAAAATCAATAAAGCTTGTAGAGAAAAAACTTGGGATAGGACCATTAAGCATAAGGTAAAATGTGGTGAGGCCTTGCTCTTGTAGAGCTTTGCACTTTGCAAGAATATTAGCTTGCAACAATATAACTTGTATTAGTTTAGCTTACATTGGTAATAGCTTGCCTTGGTTCGGGTAGTGATCAAAGTTCTCTTCTCCTTTCTCTTGGTAGAATACCTCCTCCTCTTGATAGTCTCCGGTATTAGCGTCTATAAAAGAATACGAGGATACAATCACCAAACAACACTTAAATAGACTTAATTAGCCTTAATGGCTCACACAAATGATCTAGCATCATCACTGAACATTACTCAACATTAAGCTAGGGTTTTCTTACTTAGTGTTAGGGAAATAATTTCCTCTCATTGAAATGTTGATTAGGGTTTCTGTTTAGTTTAGGAGAAATAATTTCCTCTCATAGAATCTTGTTAAAATTTAATCTCCTCAAATAACCATGTATGATCACATGTTGACCAAGGTCAACACTTCACACTTATCATTTGAGAAAAAGGATTTAAATGAGATTCATCATCTCATGCCATTTAAATAACTATGTGATTTAAGATCCTCAAGTGAGCAATTATGATACCATGCCACTAAGGTCATCGCATCACTTCATACCACTTGGGAAGGTGATTTAAATGAGGTGCTACACCTCATAGATTTGAAATCTTAATTTTTGAAATAATTTAAATGGGCTAGTATTGACTACATAGCCAATTTTTTATTCTAGCCCATGATCATATACAGTACCCATATCATATTTTTGCATAAACAATTAGAGAATTGAAAATGTGAATCATAGAAATTGGATTCACCTCAAAACTCAATATGGTTGATTTTTAATAATTATTTGAATTCTGAAAAGTCTCTGAATTGTTATTTTTACTACTTTATTTCTACAACAGATCTTGGTTTGAAACCTGTGGGGTTGGATGGAGCATTTCATGGGCTTTCCATCAATAAAACGTTGGTCAAATTTGGTTGAGTAGATTTCAAACTATTTGAATTCTAGCAAGGACCAGTATTGAAATCCAACTGAAACAATTTATTCAAATTTGAATTAACAGGCTTAGGCGGGAAATGCTAACGGGCTGCAGAGGGGTTAAACGGGCCAGTCCAGTGAGCTGCCACGCTGGACGAGAGAGGACTAACGGCGGGGTCCACTGTCAGCCAGTGTTTTCCCAGCCCGAAACGGTACGCGATGAGGGCCGTCGGATTAAAAGGAGGATCGACGGCTCTGGGTCGCCACCTTCCTCGACATGGCTCGCCGGAGAGCCAACCCTACCGGCGGCAGCGAGGTAGCGATGGGGAGCTTACCGGCGTCCGGCAAGATCGGCGAGGCGGGCAATCGGTGTTGGAGACGACGGCGGTTCGATGGAGGGTCGCAACAATACTTGGGGTGGAGTAAATCAATGGCGTCGCTGAGCTACGGTGGCGGCGGACTCCGGCCAAATTGCGGCGACGTGGTGGCTAATGTGGTGTAGCAAGAGGTCGAGGAGATCAAGGAGAAGGAGGGGAGGCCGATGGTGTGCTCGAATAGCTCGGGGAGGGGCTCTATTTATAGAGTTGAGGTGAGGCCGAGGGGTGCTGGCGAGGTCGACCGTGGCACGGCGTTTCTAGGGTGTTAAGGGGAAAGTGAGGTGGTGCGCGGGGTAGCTGCTATCATGGCGAAGCTAGGGAGCAGGCGGGCGCAGGAAAGGGAGGAGGGGACGGCTCACGATCATGGCGCTACGGGTACGGTACTAGCGGCAAAGTTCTTTATCATGGCGATGGCGACGGTGCACGCGCGTGCCAGTGAGGATGTCTAGGAGTGTACTGGTGTGATGATGAACGAGCGTGCGCGAGGAGAAAGGGAGAGGAGGACGAAAGTGGCCAGGCGAGGCAGTGTCCCGTAGCGTGTCGTGGCATGCCAGTGCACGCTCTGGCGTGCACTGGACATGGTGATCACGATGCGTCCAGGGCTTTGGCTTCTTCCATTTGACCTGGGACGATGTCTAGCATGCTCAGCAGAGAGAGGGGAGGCTAGTTGACATGGTTGAGTGGACCAGAGAGAGGTGGTGAGGTAGGGTGGCATGGTGATGTCTCTCATGGCCGGCATGGGTGTGTTCTTCATCATGCCTCCACTTTAATCAGTGCAAAAGGGCTTGGTCTGATGCAGAGGAGGTACAGGAGGTTGATGATCACAAATAGAAAGGGGTTTAGCCCAAAATCCATTGGATTATAGCATGTGTCCACTTTCCAGATTTTTGCACACAATGTGTTTGATGAAATGGCCGCATGAAGAAAACATTTGAAATTTTCAAAATCTTTTTGGTGGAGTTGATGAATATTGAATGGAGTAGAATGGTGGTGGTGGTGGTCAAAATGGTGCTGGTTTGTGAGATTTCAAAAAGGGATTGATCTTCTCTTTGTTTCAAAGTCTCCACTTGTCATCTCTATTCTGGTCAACCTAGGCAGAGTCAACCTTGATGCTCAACATCAAACTTGTTCACCTTGACATGGTTTTGGATGAGGTGGAAAGATTTGACCAAGTTTAGTTTAGGAATCTTCCAAACCAGGGGTGCAAAGTGGGTATGATTTTATAAAAGGGCAAAGTGACCATTATCACATGTAATTGAATTCTGATTTTTTCCTTTGATTTGATTTGTGTTTCTTGGATGCAAAAGTGTTTGCTATTGATGTATAAGTGTTTCACAAGCAAAGGCACAAGCAAAGGTGGCCTTGGTTAAAGATTTGCATATTTGGCTAAATGTGTATGTGAGTGAAAATGGGTATTTCTCCATTTCTTTTCTTTCTCTTTTATTGATTTGGTTTTCTCTTGAATCAAAAGTGATTCTTATTAGTTTAGGAACATTTCCAAACCATTGAATAAATTCCAAAAGGCCTAGTTCAAAGACTTGTAAAAATGGCCATAAGCACATAAGAGGTGAAATGCCAATTTTTCTTAATCTTCTATTTTGTTCCCCTTGCTTTACTTGGGCATGGTTTAGGGTCCATTTAGTGTGAGATTAGGTTTAGAGATGGTTTCACACCATTTGGGCAAGGTAGGAGTGCATAGGACAAGATTTGGTATTATGGCTATGTGCCACATATGCCTCTATGCATATGTTTGTTTTATTTTTTATTTGATTTTTCTTGACCCAATTGATGTTGTTGAGTGCTGAAATGGTATAGAGGAGTGATCCAACCATTCACAACAAGTCTTAGGGTCAAGATCCTCAAATTCATAAATTTGCTATTTACTCTCATATGCCTCTATGGCTTTTTTATTTTCTTTTTAAAATATTTTGTTTCACCTTGGATTTGGTTTGATAAGCACTAGGTAAGGTTTATTAAGGTTTTCCAATCCTTTAAACAAGGTAGAAAGGCTTAGGGTAAAGTTTTACAAAAATAGCCATAGGCACATATGCCCTTTTCTTATTTAAATTTCTTTTTTATTTTGTTTTAACTTGGATGGTGAAAAGAGGGGTGAGGTTTTAGGGTTTAAGATCAGTTCAATATACTTCAACAAACAATTATGACAGTAGCACAAGAATTAAGCATGAGTACTATGCATCAAACTTAATTTCAGAAAAGTTTTTGTTGGTTCCAAATTTTGGAAACAGGGAAATTCATTTTCTTTGTTTTGAAATTTTTGGGATGTTACAGAGATGAAGGCCACGTGAAGGTTGTTGGTGAAGGAGTGTAGTGCGGCGCAACACCAGGGATTCCGGCGCCAACATGGAACCTGCACAACACAATCAAAATACTTTGCCCCAACTTAACAGTGAGGTTGTCAATCTCACCGGCTTGCTTGTAAACAAAGGATTAAACTTATGGTGTGGAGAATGATGTTTGCTTGCAAAGAACAACAGAGAACAATGATTGCAGTAGGTTGTATTTCAGATGTAAAATAATGGACCGGGGTCCACAGTTCACTAGTGGTGTCTCTCCAATAAGATAAATAGCATGTTGGGTGAACAAATTACAGTTGGGCAATTGACAAATAGAGAGGGCATAACAATGCACATACATATCATGATGACTACTATGAGATTTACTTAGGGCATTACGACAAAGAACATAGACCGCTATCCAGCATGCATATATGCCTAAAAAGTCCACCTTCGGGTTAGCATCCGCACCCCTTCCAGTATTAAGTTGCAAACAACGAGACAATTGCATTAAGTACTGTGCGTAATGTAAACAACACAAATATCCTTAGACAAAGCATTGATGTTTTATCCCTAGTGGCAACAACACATCCACAACCTTAGAACTTTCATCGCATCGTCCCAGATTCAATGGAGGCATGAACCCACTATCGAGCATAAATACTCCCTCTTGGAGTTACAAGTATCAACTTGGCCAGAGCCTCTACTAGCAACGGAGAGCATGCAAGATCATAAACAACACATATATGATAGATCGATAATCAACTAGACATAGTATTCCATATTCATCGGATCTCAACAAACACAACATGTAGCATTACAAATAGATGATCTTGATCATGATAGGCAGCTCACAAGATCTAAACATGATAGCACAAGAGGAGAAGACAACCATCTAGCTACTGCTATGGACCCATAGTCCAAGGATGAACTACTCACGCATCAGTCCGGAGGCGGGCATGGTGATGTAGAGCCCACCGGTGATGATTCCCCTCTCCGGCAGGGTGCCGGAGGCGATCTTCAGAACCCCCCGAGATGGGTTTGACGGTGGCGGCGTCTCAGTAGCTTTTCTCGTATCGTGGCTCTCGGTCCTAGGGTTTTCGCGACGGAAGGATTATATAGGCGAAGGGGCAGAGTCGGGGGACGCTCGAGGGCCCCACCCCATATGGCGGCGCGGCCTGGGGTGGGGCCGCGCCCCCCTATGGTGTGGCCGCCTCGTGTCCCCTCTTTGTCTCCTCTTCGGTGTTCTGGAAGACTCCGTGGAAAATAAGACTGTGGGCTTTTGTTTCGTCCAATTCCGAGAATATTTGCTGTGTAGGATTTCTGAAACCAAAAACAACAGAAAACAGGAACTGGCGCTTCGGCATCTTGTTAATAGGTTAGTACCGGAAAATGCATAAAAATGATACAAAGTGTATATAAAACATGTGAGTATTGTCATAAAACTAGCATGGAACATAAGAAATTATAGATACGTTTGAGACGTATCAGCGGGCGATGGTCGCCGCCAACGGGCAGCCAATCGACGCGCGCACCCATATCGTCAACGACCAAGCTTTGCGAGCGCACAACCGCCTGAACGAGCAATACGTGGACAAGCCCCCTCGCCAAAGCGCGTTCAATCGGGTCGGCCCAGCCTGCTTCGGCCCCATGATTAGGGGCGAGCCCTTTCTTCTGGGGTTCAAGGGTCCCCGCGACATTGAGAAGTACGATACCCACATCGATCCTATGGTGTAGATCGACTCGTACACCATGGCAATGGGCATCCAAGTCTACTCCGAGTTGCTTGCTGCCTGGTACCTGCCCCACATGATGGAGGTGCTCAATCGCCAATGGTTCAACACCCTCTCCCCAAACAGCATCGACTCATGGGAGGAGGCCCGCGCCACCTTCATCCAACACTTCGCCAGCGCGTACACCCTCGCCACCACCATCGAAGACCTCGATCGCTGCATCCAAGGGCACCGCGAATCGACCCGCTGGTGGGGTCAGCGCTGGCAGAACATGTGGACGACCTCAAGCGGCATCAGCACCGATACGACGATCTACTGCTTCCGACGGTGCTGCCGCTACGAGCCACTCAGCGCCAAGCTCAGGCGCCACAGCCGTGATCGCATCTCCATGGCTGAGCTGTTCAACATAGCCCAGCGTTACGCTGATGAAGACCCCACAATCGACTCGGAATGACGAGTACGGGCATCAGCGCAATCGCCGCCCCATCGGAGCAGACACTCGCCGCGACGACTACCGCTTCACTCGCCCCAACAACGGCAAGCTCCGCGTCGAGGGAGGCAGCTCCAAGTTCGTCGCCAACGCCGACTACGAGCAGCGCGATCCCGCCGCGACAACCGCGGCCCAAAAGAGGATCGCCCCCCAGGCAAACGCTTCGACGTGCGCAGCCTGTTGGACGCCCCGTGCATCTACCACAGCAAGGAGGGAAAACCCTCCACGCACACGACCGCTAACTGCTTCTCCCTCAAGCAGATCGAGAAAGCCCGCCGCGCCAAGGAGAACGGCAGCAGCGACCCCACCAAGGACCGCAACAAGGACTAGGACCAGCCCAAGGAGGACGGGTTTGGTCGCAGCGTTGGCTCGCTCCACACCTTCACCGGGGTTGGCGATCTCCGCGACAAGAAGGTGCTCGCACGCGCAGTCGCCGTCAACGCAGTCGTCACTGACATCCCCCACTGGCTCAACTGGTCCGAACAAAGCATCATGTGGAGCCGAGAGAATCACGCCCCACGCATCGAGTATCCAGGACGGGTGGTGCTAATCGTCAAGCCGAAGGTCTCCGAGTACTGGCTCCCGAAGACCCTGATGGATGGCGGAAGCTCCATCAACATCATGTACTACGACACCTTCCGGCGCCTCGGACTCCCCGACTCGCGCCTCGAGCACACAAGCGTCACCTTCCATGACATCGTCCCCGGCCGGAAGGACTTCCCAATCGGCAAGGTCACGCTACCGGTAACCTTCGGCACGCTGGAAAATTACCGCACTTAGCGGATATCCTTCGACGTGGTCAACTTCCGCAGCCCGTACCACTGCGTCCTTGGCCGCCAAGCGTTCGCCAAGTTCATGGCCACGCCTCACTAAGCCTACAACATGATGAAGATGCCCGGGCCACGTGGCGTCATCTCCGTCTACGACGACCCGGACCTGGCCCTGGAGTGCGAGGACAACGGCGCCAAGCTCGCCGACGCCGTCATCGCCGCGGAACGTGACAACGCCACCGAGCTCGCCAAGTACCCAGTCGATCGCAACGACCCCGCCATCCTTGAGAAGCCGACTGAGCTCGACTCGTCCACGGCGACCTTCAAGCCAACAACGGACACTCGCCAAGTAGATCTCGTAGAAAACGACTCGAGTAGGCAGGTTACCATTGGGACGGGCCTGTCCGCCCAATAGGAAAGCACGCTCATCAAGTCCTCCGTGAGAATCGAGATGTATTTGCATGGAAACCTTCTGATATGCCAGGTGTCCCGAGAGAACTTGCTGAGCACAAACTCCACGTTGATCCACCTATGCGCCCCGTGAGGCAAACGCTGCGACCTGTAGGTGAAGAACGCCAGCGCACAATCGCCGAAGAGGTGAACCGGCTACTCGCCGCCGGCTTCATCATGGAAATCAAGCACCCCAAATGGCTGGCAAACCAAGTACTGGTGCTGAAGAAGAACAAGACGTGGCGAATGTGTATAGACTACACAGGCCTTAATCGCGCCTGCCCCAAGGACCTGTTCGTCCTTCCACGAATCGACCAGATTATCGATGCAGTCGCAGGCTCGGAGTCGCTATGCTTCCTTGATGCATACTCCGGGTACAATCAAATCAAGATGGCAGTCGAGGACCAGGAGAAAACGGCGTTCATCACGCCACTCGGCACCTACTGCTACACCGCCATGACCTTCGGCCTCAGGAACGCCGGAGCCACCCACCAGCGGTGCATGAACAGCTGCCTCGAGAGCCAGATCGTTCGCAACGTACACGTCTACATCGACGACGTGGTCGTAAAGTCGACTCGGCAAGACGACCTTGTCGCCGACCTCACCGAAACCTTCGCCAACCTCTGGTGCTATCAGATTAAGCTCAGCCCCCTGAAGTGCACCTTCGGGGTCCCCTCCGGATAGCTACTCGGATACGTCATCTCCAAGCATGGCATCGAGCCCAACCCAGACAAGACATCTGCGGTTATGAGAACCAAAAGACCAACCTATCTGCTCGACGCGCAGAAACTCGCTGGTCAGGTAGCAGCGCTCAGTCGCTTCATCCCCCGAGTCGGCGACAAAGCCATGCCACTCTACCGCCCCCTGAAAAAGTCAGATTGATTTGAGTGGACGGCAGAAGCACAGAAGGCCCTAGAGGACCTCTAGAATGCCTTGAGAAACGCTCCCATCCTCGCGGCTCCACTACCAGAAGAAACCATGCTGCTCTATGTCGCTGCATCCAATCGCGCCATAAGCGCAGTCATGGTCGTCGAGCGCAAGGAAGAAGGGGAAAAGCAGCTCACTCAGCGCCCATTCTATTACATCAGCGAGGCCTTAACCGAGTCAAAAAAGCGGTACCCTCACTATCAAAAACTAGTATATGCTGTACTCAGGGCCCAGCGACGACTCGCCCCTTACTTCCACGAGCACCCCATCAAGGTCGTCGCCCCAACGCCACTCGCCGACATCATTCTCAATCGCGACGCAACCGGCCAAGTCGCCAAGTGGGCAGTCGAACTCGGCGTCCGCAACATCACCTACGAGCCACGCCGTGCAGTCAAATCTCAGGCGCTGGCAGACTTCTTCGTCGACTGGGAGGAAGCCCAGCAACCAACCTCCCCGGGGACCTACAGTACTGGACCCTGTACTTTGATGGTTCCAAGAATCTCGAAGGAGCAGGAGATGGGATCATCCTCATCTCACCTAAAGGCGACTTCGCAAGGTACGTCCAGCAGTTACTCTTCGAGCCCTGCACCAACAACATGGCTGAGTATGAGGCACTCCTCCATAGCATGCACATCGCAAGGAAGATGGACGCGGAAAGGTTGCGTTGCTTCGGCGACTCCAACCTCTTCGCTAGCCAAACTTCCGGCACCTGCGACGCCACCAACGCCAATATGATCGCCTACAAGCGAGTGGTGGACCAGGCCGGTGCTAGTTTCTCCGGCTACGTCGTCAAATGGGTCGACAGGCGCAAGAATGAAGAAGCAGACGCGTTGGCCAGGCTCGGTTCCAAGCGACTGCCACCTCCGCCAGGCGTCTTCCTCAACATCCTCACCCACTCGTCGGTACGAGTTCCCCGCGAGATCGACATCGCTGTACCACCCGCACCCGACTCCGTGCTAGTCGCAGTCGTCTCCAGCGCGGGGTACTGGACGAAACCATACATGAGCTACCTCGAGCACTATATCCTGCCAATGGACGAGACAGAGGCGCGCATGATCGTGCGCCACCATCATCAACCACGAGCTTTAAAAGCACAACATCTCTGGCGGGTTCCAGCGGTGTGTCACCACAGAAGAAGGGACCAAGATCCTACGCGACATCCACGCAGGGGACTGCGGCCACCACGCAAGCGCATGCTCAATAGTAGCCAAAGCCTTCAGGCACGGCTTCTACTGGCCAACGGTGCATGCCGACGCAGTCCAGTTCGTTCGCACGTGTGTCGGATGTCAAAAATACGCAAGCCAGTCGCACATGCCGGGCTCGACACTGAAGACCATTCCCCTCACCTGGCCATTCACCGTGTGGGGCATGGACATGGTGGGAAACTTCAAAACAGCCCCCGGCGGGTACACCCACCTCCTTGTCGCCGTCGACAAGTTCACAAAGTTGGTAGAAGCAAAACCCATCAAGAAGTGCGATGGCAAAACCGCCACCAAGTTTCTGCGGGAGCTGATCTATCGCTATGGATAGCCGCACAGCATCATCACCGACAACAACACGAATTTCGCCAAAGGGGAGATGGCCGATTTTTGCGAGGAAAAAGGAATCCGACTCGACCTTGCATCAGTCGCACAGCCCAAGTCGAACGGCCAAGCAGAAAGAGCAAACCAGAGCATCCTCCATGGAATCAAGCCATGGCTGGAGGTACCTCTGGAACGCGCAGCTGGGTGTTGGGCGAAAGAACTTCCATCAGTACTTTGGGGCATTCGCACAACCTCGAACAGGTCGACCGGCTACACGCCCTTCTTCCTAGTTTACGGCGCCGAATCTGTCATGCCCACTGACATCGACCACGATTCGCCATGAGTCGCCAACTACGTTGAAGAAGAAAACGAGCGTTCCCGCCAAGACGGAGTCGACCTCCTCGACGAAGAGCGAGACCTCGCGCTCTCCAGGACGGCCATATACCAGCAAGGTCTCAGACGCTACCACAGTCGCCGCGTCCGCAGTCGCTCCTTCCAAGAAGGCGACCTCGTCCTTCAGCTAATACTGGAAAAGAAAGGCATGCACAAATTATCTCCTCCTTGGGAAGGTCCATTCGCCATCAGCCGCGTACTCGACAATGGCGCCTGCTACCTCACTGACATCCGCAAAGACGACAACGGTGAGCCAATCACTCGGGAGGTCGAGCGCCCCTGGAACGTCAAACTCCTTCGCCGGTTTTACACCTAGGATCCATGTAAGCAACATCAAAAGGTCAATAAAGATATCATTCACTCCACTCGCATTCGCAACCGGCTCCTATCCGCGCAACCTGCGTGCACATCTCCCGAGTCACCGTCTTCGGAAGACCTTCGCTTGCTACTGCTGGTAGAGAACTCCACGAGCAGCCAAGTAGCTCGGCTAACAAGGACGCGGTAGGAAAGCTAGTCGCAACACCAGGTCTGGCCTACCCCCGCTCCTTACGCCGTCTAGCAAAAACGGCGACTGGATCTCACAGCAGGGTCACTCGCGCGACCAGCCCTCCAGGCCCCAGCAACCGAATAACGCTTGGCCATCGCCCTCCTCTACCTTAGGCAGGTGACTTGAAAGGCTAAGTACTTCGACCAGGGATCCCGCAAAATGGACCCTCGGCTCGCCAAGGAAAACACGCCGAAAACAAGAACCCCTTTGGAGTCGCCATGCGACTGGCCCAGCGAGCCACGACGAGTGGCACGCTACAACACACAACGTTAATAAACGCCAAACTCTCGCCCGTGATGCCGCTATTCGCACTAAAAGACTACGTAATGCGACTGCGGATGCCCAGCTCGACTAGGAAAACAATCATGTCGATAGCCTTCATTGGGGTCGCCAAGGCGACTGGCCCTCGGGCCATGGCGAGTAGGCCCGCCAACAAACAATCTCACAAACAAAGGATCTCCAAACGAGCATTTATCAGACAGGGTAAAAGAATTTTATACACAACCTTATCGCTAACCAAAAGACCCACGAGTCACACAGTCAGACTCGTGGGAACAAAAGTCTTATTACAGGTTCAAGGTGGCGTCCGCCACACTACGACAACTACTCTACTTTGAAGCGCCAGCGTCATCCTCAACCGCCGGCTCGGCGCCACCTTCTCCATACACGAACTTTGGCGTGTACTTGACGACGGGATACATCGACAAGGCGTTGCTGGCGGCCGCGTGGAACAGGCGGTCGGCGGGAAGTCCTTCGGCCCCCCTCCTTCTCAGCGTCCTCCGGCGCTGTCTGGCTGACAATGTGGGTCTCCAAGTCCGCAGTCGCAAGCACGCGGTCGACGTAAGGGCGGACCACGTCCATAAGACGCAGCACATCCGTGACGTTGAATTCGCCGGTCTCGGACGGGAAGCCCGCTGTCACCTCATCTACGTCGAAACCCTCAGAATAGTGGGTAAGCACCATGCTCAGAGCCATGGTGATGCCCACACAGCACGATGAGCGGCGCAGCCAGTCGACCACCGCTGGAATGACGGAGACGGCCCTGAAGACCGACTGCGCGTCACGAGGGATCCGCTTCCGCGGACTAATGTACTCGAGCGCCACCACTATGTCCCCCGCGCACTTGATGATGCGCGCCGTCGCGGTCTCCAAGCATTCACGAGGGGTCGCTGTTTCCACGAAGTCGCACGTACCTGCAAACAAACAAAGACCAAGTCATTATTCATCAGAAGTAAAAAAGGATTCGCCACGCTCGGGGACTGGCCCCTCAAGCGAACTCGCCATGCTCGGGGACTGGCCCTTCAAGCGAACTCGCCATGCTCGGGGATTGGCCCCTCAAGCGGGCTCTCCGCGCTCAGGGCCTGCCAAATCTAGCTTACCAAGGAGTTGCAGCGACATCTCCCGGACGAACGCCTCGAAACCGGTCTTCTCCTGCTGCACCCCGAGGATGGTTGCAGCCGACGCTTCCTTCTCCGCGGCAAGCTCCTTCGCATGCTGCACTTTCAACACCGTGAGCTCCTCTCGCAGCGCCGCAGCCGCCGCGCGCGCATTATCCCTATCCTGCTGCGCGGCCGTGCGCCTCACCTGGTGCTCGGCAATCACGTCCTCCAGCTCTTGGTTCTTGCGTTCGAGGACCTTGGTGAGGTCAGAAGCCTCCTCCTTCGCCTTCTCCTTCACTACGTCAGCCGCCTTCGCCGAAAATCGGCTTCCCGGTAGAAGGATTCCTTGACTTACCCCTCGCGCGCTTCGGCAAACGCCTTTTCACACGCATCTGCTATAGAAGAAATATGATCATGAGAGTCGGCAACACAACACACCAGAGATCCGGGAAGGGGAAACTTACTGCCGAGGGCGATCAACTGGCGGTTCTTCTTCACGGCCTCTTCCACCAGCGCTGTCAGTCGCTTCACCTCTGCCTGCAAAGATTCACAAGTTAAAAGGAAGTCGTCAAGTTACCAATACTAGAAGGCTCGACTCGCCCCTTCATCCCAAGTCGACCCTCGGGGACTGGGGGGAACCGTACTACAAAATAGGCGATGTTCACCACATGGACGTCGCTGAGAGCCGTGCAACTCGGTGAACAACAAAGTCGAGAGCGGCGGTCGGCGGGACTCGTGCACTTTCTCCCCACGTACCATCGCCTCCGTCGATGGCGTCTCCTCCACTGGCGCGCCAGGCTCGTTGGGACAAGCTGGGTACCTCGCCGCCTTCGTTCGCCGCTCCCTCATCTTCGCTGGAGAGCCACTCCACCCGGCAGCGGTCTGCTCCTTATCCATTGCAGGAGGTACGACCTGGTGTTCGTCCCCCGGATCCCGGGCCATTGCTGACTCGGTGTCCGCCCTCGTAGCCCCGGTGCTGCTCGCACTCGCCGAGGCTACGTCTTCAGCAACGGGACCTGCCGAACTGGCGACCGCGCCCACGGCCTTACTCACGGTCGCGGTTTGCCCCGATGATACGTCTCTGACGTATCGATAATTTCTTATGTTCTATGCCATATTATTGATGATACCTACATGTTTTATGCATACTTTATGTCATATTCGTGCATTTTCTGGAACTAACCTATTAACAAGATGCCGAAGTGCCGGTTCCGTTTTCTGCTGTTTTTGGTTTCAGAAATCCTAGTAACGAAATATTCTCGGAATCGGACGAAATCAAGACCCGGGTTCCTATTTTCACCGGAAGCATCCGGAACACCCGAGAGCCGCCGGAGGGGGCCCTGTGGGCCCCGGATGATAGGGTGGCGCGGCTCGGGCCCCGGCCGCGCCGGCCTATGGTGTGGCCACCCCTTCGACCCTCCTGCGCCGCCTCTTCGCCTATATAAAGCCTCCGTCGCGAAAACCCTGAGACGAAGAACCACGATACGGAAAACCTTCCAGAGCCGCCGCCATCACGAAGCCAAGATCTGGGGGACAGGAGTCTCTGTTCCGGCACGCTGCCGGAGCGGGGAAGTGCCCCCGGAAGGCTTCTCCATCGACACCGCTGCCATCTCCACCGCCATCTTCATCACCGCTGCTGCTCCCATGAGGAGGGAGTAGTTCTCCATCGAGGCTCGGGGCTGTACCGGTAGCTATGTGGTTCATCTCTCTCCTATGTGCTTCAATACAATAATCTCATGAGCTGCCTTACATGATTGAGATTCATATGATGATGCTTGTAATCTAGATGTCATTGTGCTAGTCAAGTGAGTTTTACTTATGTGATCTCCGGAGACTCCTTGTCCCACGTGTGTAAAGGTGACAGTGTGTGCACCGTGTGGGTCTCTTAGGCTATATTTCACAGAATACTTATTCACCGTTGAATGGCATAGTGAGGTGCTTATTTATATCTCTTTATGATTGCAATGTGTTTGTATCACAATTTATCTATGTGCTACTCTAGCAATGTTATTAAAGTAGTTTTATTCCTCCCGCACGTGTGCAAAGGTGACGATGTGTGCACCGTGTTAGTACTTGGTTTATGCTATGATCATGATCTCTTGTAGATTGCGAAGTTAACTATTGCTATGATAATATTGATGTGATCTATTCCTCCTACATATGCATGAAGGTGACAAGTGTGCATGCTATGCTAGTACTTGGTTTAGTCTTTTGATCTATCTTACACTAAAGGTTACTAAAATATGAGCATTATTGTGGAGCTTGTTAACTCCGGCATTGAGGGTTCGTGTAATCCTACGCAATGTGTTCATCATCCAACAAGAGTGTAGAGTATGCATTTATCTGTTCTGTTATGTGATCAATGTTGAGAGTGTCCACTAGCGAAAGTCTAATCTCTAGGCCTTATTCCTAAATACTGCTATCACTGCTTGTTTACTTGTTTCTATCGCGTTACTACTACTGCGTTACTACTCGCTTGTTTACTCGTCCTGGGCAAAGCACTTTTCCGGTGCCGTTGCTACTACTTATTCATACCACCTGTATTTCACTATCTCTTCGCCGAATTAGTGCACCTATTAGGTGTGTTGGGGACACAAGAGACTTCTTGCTTTGTGGTTGCGGGGTTGCATGAGAGGGATATCTTTGACCTCTTCCTCCCCGAGATCGATAAACCTTGGGTGATCCACTTAAGGGAAACTTGCTCGCTGTTCTACAAACCTCTGCTCTTGGAGGCCCAACAATGTCTACAAGAATAGAAGCTCCCGTAGACATCAAGCACTTTTCCGGCGCCGTTGCTCGGGGAGGAAAGGTAAAAAGGCACTCATACTCCGGTTCCGGTAACGAGTACTTTTCTGGCGCCATTGTGTTTGTGCTCGAAGCTATTTCCTTTAGATCCTGCAATTTCATCTTTTTGTTTCTTGTTTACACTAGTTTGGCATAATGGACAACAATGAGCTTCTTATTCTATTTCCTGATTTAAAACATGGATTGTTTGATGCGAAAATTAAAAAACCTATGAAATCTTATTTGCATGCTGGTAGTAATATTAGTATGAACGTTTTGAACACCATTGTTGATAATAATATAGAAAGTTCTAAGCTTGGGGAAGCTGGTTTTCATGATCTTTTTAGTCCTCCAAGCATTGAGGAGAAAATTTTCTTTGATGATACTTTGCCTCCTATTTATGATTATAATGATAGTGGTCTTTTGGTGCCACCTACTATGGAGAGTAAATTTTATTGTTATTATACTATGCCTCCTACACTTGATGAGAATAATAATGATAGCTACTTTGTTGAATTTGCTCCCACTACAATTAATAAGAATGACTATGCTTATGTGGAGAGAAATAATTTTATGCATGAGACTCATGATAAGAATTCTTTATGTGATAGTTATATTGTTGAGTTTGCTCATGTTGCTACTGAAAGTTATTATGAGAGAGGAAAATATGGTTGTAGAAATTTTCATGTTACTAAAATGCCTCTCTATGTGCTGAAATTTTTGAAGCTACTTTTGTTTTATCCTCTTATGATTGTCACTTTGTTCTTCATGAATTCATTTGTGTACAAGATGCCTCTGCATAGGAAGCATGTTAGACTTAAATGTGTTCTGAATTTGCCTCTTGATGCTCTCTTTTGCTTCGAATACTATTTCTTGCGAGTGCATTATTAAAACTGCTGAGCCCATCTTAATGGCTAAAAAGAAAGAACTTCTTGGCAGATAACCCATGTGTTATTTTGCTACAGTACTTTATTTTATATTTGTGTCTTGGAAGTTGTTTACTACTGTAGCAACCTCTCCTTATCTTAGTTTTGAGTTTTGTTGTGCCAAGTAAAGTCTTTGATAGAAAAGTAAGTACTAGATTTGGATTACTGCGCAGTTCCAGATTTCTTTGCTGTCACGAATATGGGTCTATCTCCCTGTAGGTAGCTCAGAAAATTAAGCCAATTTACGAGCATGATCCTCAGATATGTACGCAACTTTCATTCAATTTGAGCATTTTCGTTTGAGCAAGTCTGGTGGCGTAATAAAATCCATCTTTACGGACTGTTCTGTTTTGACAGATTCTGCCTTTTATTTCGCATTGCCTCTTTTGCTATGTTGGATGAATTTCTTTGATCCATTAATGTCAAGTAGCTTTATGCAATGTCCAGAAGTGTTAAGAATGATTGTGTCACCTCTGAACATGTGAATTTTTATTATGCACTAACCCTCTAATGAGTTGTTTCGAGTTTGGTGTGGAGGAAGTTTTCAAGGATCAAGAGAGGAGTATGATGCAATATGATCAAGGAGAGTGAAAGCTCTAAGCTTGGGGATGCCCCGGTGGTTCACCCCTGCATATTCTAAGAAGACTCAAGCGTCTAAGCTTGGGGATGCCCAAGGCATCCCCTTCTTCATCGACAAATTATCAGGTTCCTTCTCTTGAAACTATATTTTTATTCGGCCACATCTTATGTACTTTGCTTGGAGCGTCGGTTTGTTTTTGTTTTTTTTTTGTTTGAATAAAATGGATCCTAGCATTCACTTTATGGGAGAGAGACACGCTCCGCTGTAGCATATGGACAAATATGTCCTTAGGCTCTACTCATAGTATTCATGGCGAAGTTTCATCTTCGTTAAATTGTTATATGGTTGGAATTGGAAAATGATACATGTAGTAACTCTAAAATGTCTTGGATAATTTGATACTTGGAAATTGTTGTGCTCATGTTTAAGCTCTTGAATCATATACTTTGCACCCATTAATGAAGAAATACTTAGAGCTTGCTAATTTGGTTTGCATATTTGGTTTCTCTAGAGTCTAGATAACATCGAGTATTGAGTTTTGAACAACAAGGAAGACAGTATGGAGTCTTATAATGTTTACAATATGTCTTTTATGTGAGTTTTGCTGTACCGTTCATCCTTGTGTTTGTTTCAAATAACCTTGCTAGCCTAAACCTTGTATCGAGAGGGAATACTTCTCATGCATCCAAAATACTTGAGCCAACCACTATGCCATTTGTGTCCACCATACCTACCTACTACATGGTATTTATACGCCATTCCAAAGTAAATTGCTTGAGTGCTACCTTTAAAATTCCATCATTCACCTTTGCAATATATAGCTCATGGGACAAATAGCTTAAAAACTATTGTGGTATTGAATATGTACTTATGCACTTTATCTCTTATTAAGTTGCTTGTTGTGCGATAACCATGTTTCGGGGACGCCATCAACTATTCTTTGTTGAATATCATGTGAGTTGCTATGCATGTCCGTCTTGTCTGAAGCAAGAGAGATCTACCACCTTCATGGTTGGAGCATGCATATTGTTAGAGAAGAACTTTGGGCCGCTAACTAAAGCCATGATTCATGGTGGAAGTTTCAGTTTGGACATATATCCTCAATCTCATATGAAAATAATAATTGTTGCCACATGCTTATGCATTAAAGAGGAGTCCATTATCTGTTGTCCATGTTGTCCCGGTATGGATGTCTAAGTTGAGAATAATCAAAAGCGAGAAATCCAAAATGCGAGCTTTCTCCTTAGACCTTTGTACAGGCGGCATGGAGGTACCCCATTGTGACACTTGGTTAAAACATGTGCATTGCAAAGATCCGGTAGTCCAAGTTAATTAGGACAAGGTGCGGGCACTATTAGTATACTATGCATGAGACTTTCAACTTGTAAGATATAATGTACATAACTCATATGCTTTATTACTACCGTTGACAAAATTGTTTCATGTTTTCAAAATAAAAGCTCTAGCACAAATATAGCAATCGATGCTTTCCTCTTTGAAGGACCATTCTCTTTACTTTTATGTTGAGTCGGTTCACCTATTTCTCTCCACCTCAAGAAGCAAACACTTGTGTGAACTGTGCATTGATTCCTACATACTTGCATATTGTACTTGTTATATTACTCTATGTTGACAATTATCCATGAGATATACATGTTACAAGTTGAAAGCAACCGCTGAAACTTAATCTTCCTTTGTGTTGCTTCAATACCTTTACTTTGATTTATTGCTTTATGAGTTAACTCTTATGCAAGACTTATTAATACTTGTCTTGAAGTACTATTCATGAAAAGTCTTTGCTTTATGATTCACTTGTTTACTCATGTCATTACCATTGTTTTGATCGCTGCATTCACTACATATGTTTACAAATAGTATGATCAAAGTTATGATGGCATATCACTTCGAAATTATCTTTGTTATCGTTTTACCTGCTCGGGACGAGCGAGAACTAAGCTTGGGGATGCTTGATACGTCTCGACGTATCGATAATTTCTTATGTTCTATGCCATATTATTGATGATACCTACATGTTTTATGCATACTCTATGTCATATTCGTGCATTTTCCGGAACTAACCTATTAACAAGATGCCGAAGTGCCGGTTCCTGTTTTCTGCTGTTTTTGGTTTCGAAATCCTAGTAACGAAATATTCTCGGAATCGGACGAAATCAAGACCCAGGTTCCTATTTTCACCGGAAGCATCCGGAACACTCGAGAGCCGCCGGAGGGGGCCCCGTGGGCCCCGGATGATAGGGTGGCGTGGCCCGGGCCCCGGCCGCGCCGGCCTATGGTGTGGCCACCCCTTCGACCCTCCTGCGCCGCCTCTTCGCCTATATAAAGCCTCCGTCGCGAAAACCCCGAGACGAAGAACCACGATACGGAAAACCTTCCGAGCCGCCGCCATCGCGAAGCCAAGATCCGGGGGACAGGAGTCTCCGTTCCGGCACGCTGCCGGAGCGGGGAAGTGCCCCGGAAGGCTTCTCCATCGACACCGCTGCCATCTCCACCGCCATCTTCATCACCGCTGCTGCTCCCATGAGGAGGGAGTAGTTCTCCATCGAGGCTCGGGGCTGTACCGGTAGCTATGTGGTTCATCTCTCTCCTATGTGCTTCAATACAATAATCTCATGAGCTGCCTTACATGATTGAGATTCATATGATGATGCTTGTAATCTAGATGTCATTGTGCTAGTCAAGTGAGTTTTACTTATGTGATCTCCGGAGACTCCTTGTCCCACGTGTGTAAAGGTGACGAGTGTGTGCACCGTGTGGGTATCTTAGGCTATATTTCACGGAATACTTATTCACCGTTGAATGGCATAGTGAGGTGCTTATTTATATCTCTTTATGATTGCAATGTGTTTGTATCACAATTTATCTATGTGCTACTCTAGCAATGTTATTAAAGTAGTTTTATTCCTCCTGCACGTGTGCAAAGGTGACGGTGTGTGCACCGTGTTAGTACTTGGTTTATGCTATGATCATGATCTCTTGTAGATTGTGAAGTTAACTATTGCTATGATAATATTGATGTGATCTATTCCTCCTACATATGCATGAAGGTGACAGTGTGCATGCTATGCTAGTACTTGGTTTTGTCTTTTGATCTATCTTACACTAAAGGTTACTAAAATATGAGCATTATTGTGGAGCTTGTTAACTCCGGCATTGAGGGTTCGTGTAATCCTACGCAATGTGTTCATCATCCAACAAGAGTGTAGAGTATGCATTTATCTGTTCTGTTATGTGATCAATGTTGAGAGTGTCCACTAGCGAAAGTCTAATCCCTAGGCCTTGTTCCTAAATACTGCTATCACTGCTTGTTTACTGTTTTACTGCGTTACTACTGCTGCGTTACTACTGCTTGTTTACTGTCCTGGGCAAAGCACTTTTCTGGTGCCGTTGCTACTACTTATTCATACCACCTGTATTTCACTATCTCTTCGCCGAACTAGTGCACCTATTAGGTGTGTTGGGGACACAAGAGACTTCTTGCTTTGTGGTTGCAGGGTTGCATGAGAGGGATATCTTTGACCTCTTCCTCCCTGAGATCGATAAACCTTGGGTGATCCACTTAAGGGAAACTTGCTGCTGTTCTACAAACCTCTGCTCTTGGAGGCCCAACACTGTCTACACGAATAGAAGCTCCCGTAGACATCACCCGACGACGACGCCATGACCACGGGGTCGGGCGTCGCCCTCCTCATCTCGGTGGCTGCCGCTCCGCTCGCTGGGGCAGCCTTCTTCAAGACCTTCTTCTTGGCCCTACAAAGAACCACCATGAGCTCCTCGGCGATTCGATGAGCAATAGGAAAAAGAAAATATAAATGCTTACTTCACCGTCGGGAGCGTCTTCATGCCGGTGCCGACCCGCACTCCAGTGTCAAGCGCGGCCTGAAGAGGCCGCCGAAGTTCCGTTGCGCCCTCCAGGACGGTCTGGCGCAGTCGCTTGGCGCGCAGCGCCTTGGCCTCCCGGGCGGGCCCTTTCCCTTCGGGAGGCGAGGTCATCTCTTCCTCCTCCTCCTCCTCTGGTGCGCCTTCTTCAGGAGGGCTCTGCGACGAGGAGGTCGCCCCCCTCTTTGATCCGCGGGGGAGTCGGACGTAGTCCCGCACCTCGGAGTCCGACTCCGTGTGGTTCCCTTCATCCTCGGCCTCGTCCTCCTTGCCCTCGGTCATCTCCGGGGGCTCCTTCCCCGCCAGCGGGGGAAGATGGTTGGCGATCTTCTTCCACATCTGCGCCACAGCCAAGGAAGCGCGTCAGAAACTCCACCGCCCCCATTCACCCATCTCAAAGACAAGATAAGTCAGACCGATACCTGAGGCGCCGGCCTGTCCTCGGAGAAGGGCTGCAGCACATCGTCGAGGGAGGTGAAGGTGGCTGTGGTGATCTTGGCGAGTACCTTCCGGTACTCGTCCTCGCTCCAGTCGACGGCCGTCGAGCGGGTGCAGTCGTTCTGCCCCCGGTACTCCCACATGTAGTGGCCACAACTACGCAGGGGGATCAGGCGGCGGGCGAGCCAACAATTGTACATGTTGGCGGCTATCAGCCCGCTGTCCTTCAACGCCTGGATCGATATCCGCATCGTCTTCACTACCTCCTCCTGGTGGCGCGGCAGCGACCGCACGTTGAGTCGCCGGGGGACACTCGGCTCGGGCGAGTACTGGGGTATGTGGGCTTCCCCAGGCCGAGTGTGCTCCTGGGCGTAGAACCGGAACCGGCGCCACTGCGCCTGTGCTTTCTTCGGGAGCGCTATGTCGATGAAGCTCTCCCCGGACTTCACTTGGAACGTGATTCCGCCGTTCGAGATGAGCGACTGGTTGCTTTTGCTCACATGGGTCGCCCACCCATGGAAGATCGACACCCACAACGGGAAGTAGGGCGGGCAGCCCAGATAACACTCGCACAATCCCACTAAGAGGGCGATCTGCTGGAGGCTGTGCGGCCCAAGGTCAGAGATTTTGATATTGTAGAACGCCAGAAGCTGGCGCAGGAAGTCGGATGTAGGGAGTGCGAAGCTGCGGTCGAGTAAGCTCATGAAGATCACGTACTCCCTCGGCCTCGGGCGCGGCTCCACCTCGTTAGCCGCCGGCGCCCTCCACCTCTTGTGCTTGAACTCGGGGATAATCCCCGTGGAGATGTACGGGAGAAGGGATTCACGAGTAACCTTGGATTTTCCGCATCCTTTGGCCGCCATTGGTGCTCTCTGAGCTCGAATGCGGAGGAGGAAGAAGAAGAGAAGGCAGAAGGAATGTGATGGAGTGAGGAGCCCTAATTGTGCGGGCGACCCTTTATATGGCCGCACTCGCCCAGTTTAAGGAACGAGATCCACCCTCCAAAGTTGTTCCGAAATCGCCGCCCGAAGATCAACGGCCTAGATTCGCGCCGGATTGGGCTGTGTAGCCGTTAGCGGTCATGTTAGGCCCAACGGTCAAATGCGTGGTAACGGCGCTCTCCTCGGTCAACGTGAATCGAGCTGTTTGAAGCTCCACGTGTCTCCATGACGAGACAGACGCCGACTGGCCAACGCCGATTGTCTTACGCCGACTGGCCAGCATCGACTGATCCATGGCGACTCAAGACTGGAACCCAGTCCATTACTCTGGTTTCGGGAGCCCAGCGATCGTTCACTTCAAGCCAACACCACGCCTCTTCAAGACCTGTCGCTGGCCCGTACTTCATCATCGCCGCGCTCGGGGACTACTGATGGGGATATACCCTAGGGGGTGTGTCACCAGTCCCACTAGCCACTCGAGTTGAGGCGTAGGGGAGGTATGGTCTTAGCCTTCTTGTCGGAGGGCTCTCCGCTGGCTCCGGCCTCAGAGCCGGAAAATTTGGCGCGGGGACATTTCGTTGCGCGAGGGGCAGCCTTTTTAGGAGCTTGCTTATCCTCATCACCGTCCTCCAGATCCTCCTCCGCCTTGTCAGCAGGTTGACGGAAAATGCTTCTGAAGTTATCCTCTGCCAAAGAATTGAGCTGAAGAGGAAACATGGAAAAAGTTAGAACAATTCAATTGTGAGAAGTAAAAAAGACTTAGTGCAAGAACGTACCGGAGGGCACTTGTTGTTGATGGAGATGTCCCTGTAGATTTCCGGGACCTCCTGGCCTCGGCCAATCTTCACAAGGTCCGGATCCTCCTATTCAGAGAGTCCGTCGGCAAGTTGTTGCGGATTACCCGCAAGTCGTCATTAGTCCCGGAGTACTCGCATATCAGCTTCTTGTTGAACTTGAATGGCTGAATCCGGCGGGTAAACCAGCTCAGAGTTAAGTCCATTCCGGTTAAACCATCGTGGACTAACCAGGAGATTCTTCGGGCAGCCCTGTCCAGTTCCGGAAAATGGGCAAGCGCAGGAATAAAACTCCAGCTGGCCAATTCCTTCGGAGGATTATTGGCGAGAGGGGGAAGCCCATCGTGGACGTCCAGAATAGAGATGTTCTTCACGTAGAACCACCCGGCGTTCAAGTACCGGGCGGACTCGTGGGAAGGAGGAGACGGATACATGCGCTGTGAGAGGAGCAAAAACGTCATACTTCCGAAGTTGACCATGGCCTTGTCCTTGGTCTCCTTTTTGACACGGTAAAAGAACTGCCAGAGGCGAACATCGGGGTGGATTCCGAGGTGCCCCTCGCAGAGTGTCACAAAGTTGGAGAGGAGAATATAGGAATTTGTGCATATATTATGAGGCTGGAGGCCGTATGTGTTAAGCACTGATAAATAGAACTCGGAAGGGGGAAGTGAAAGGTCACGCTCCACCCAGGCTTTGGTGAAGACACGTTCGTTAGAGTCCGAAGCCGGAACGCTTGAGTCCTTTTGGAAACTCCATGAGCCCGGAGCGATGAATCCTTCTTTCTCAAGGGCCCTGAGTTCCGAATTAGTAACCTCACTAGGCCACCATTGACCCTTCTCACCTCGGATCCAGGCCTTCGAAGCTTTCTTTTGCTCAATTTCTTGCACCTTAGCAGCTGTAACATCCCAAAAATTTCAAATCAATAAAGAGACAATTTCCATTATTCAAAAATTGGAGCTAACAAAAACTTTATGTATGTGGCATAGTATTAATGCATGTTTGTGTGAAATTGCCATGAGGTGTGTTTGAAGTGCTTGATAATGTTGCTAAACCCTAAACCATGATCATTGGATCAAAGAGAGAGAAAGAAAAAGAAAAGAAAGATAAAAATAACACCACATATGAGCCTATGGCTATTTTTGCAAAACTCTAACCTAGGCCATTATTCTTTGTTCCAATGGTTTGGAAACATAATTAAACACATAATAACAACTTTTGAATCAAGGAAATGCAACGAAAATCAAAAGAAATAGCAAAACACACTCACATATGATAATGGTCAAATCTGACTTTTACATCAGGGTACCCACTTTGAGCCCCTGTATTAAGAAATTTCTAAACTAAACTTGCTCAAATCTTTGCACCTCCTCCATGACCTCATCAAGGTGAACACTTTTGGTGTTGACCACTTTGACTGGGTCCTTTTCTATCGCTTAATATAAGGATCCAAAGTGACAACTTTAAAATAGAAACTAGCTCACTCCCAATTAGGATTTTGGCAAACCTGCTCCATTTTGCAAACCAAGACCACCAAAATGTGCCAAACATTATTTGAATCACACCCACCAAAAGTTTGGCAAAATTCAAAAATTATCTTCATGCGGCCATTTCATCGAGCACATGGTGTGCACCAATCTGCCAACTCTCAACACTCTTATATCCAGCAGATTTTGGCCTCAACCATCAAGCCTATGTCATCATCAACTCTCTCTTGCACCCAGCAAACAAAGCCAAGCCTCAGAGACATTGATCTTGCACGATTTCTTCAAGGACATGACCATGCCGTGCATGTCATGCCACTCACCCAAGTCAAACTCTCTCCTCTCACTTCTGGATGATCTCACCATGTCCTGGACCTCCCTCTCACTCCCATGAACACGTTGGACATGGCCCTCGACCAAGGAGAAGCCAGCACCAGCCAGCCCAGGACGTGCCCGTGATGTCCAGAGCATGCCAGACGCCGACGTGTGCACGCCCGGAGCGCGCCAGAGCACGCACTCGCCCCGTCAGCACCCTCCTCCCCTTGACCTCGTTTTCTGCAAAGAGCATCATCACACCACCATCTACCTCGCAGACACGCTCGCTTGCGCCATAGAGGACGGCCGCCGTCGTCACCGTCGAAGACTTTCCGCCATGGTACTGTGAGCTCGCATCACTCTCCTGCTCGCCACGGACCACCGTTTTCAGTGCCGTCAAGCCCTCCGTGCTCGCCATGATGTCGCCAACACCCCTGTGTCATCGCCCAACTCTCTCTACCACTATATCGTTGTCACCATGCTTGACGTGCCACGTGCGCCTCAGACTCGATCGCTCTCTATAAAAAGAAGCCACCCCATGCTCAAACTCTACACCATTCGCCTCCGCCTATCTCAGAACCCCTCCTCGAGCTCTCCCTTGTCCCAATTTCCACCGTAGCCCGCCAATTCATCGCCGGAGTACTGCGGAGCCGCCGCAGACGAAGAAGATGATTGCCGCCACCCCAGGAGACGCCGCAAGTACCTGGAGCTTCGCCGTCATCCACAACGTTGCTGCAACACCTCGCTGACGGTCGCCGGAGCGCCGGTGAGCCTCCAACCCCCTAGTGCTCGCCGCCAGTAGCTCCCTTGCTCGCCGTCGACGACGATGCTCGTCGATCGTTGGATCTGATTCTAATCCAACGTCCACCTTTGATCCATACCGATTCGGCATTTATAAGTCACTGACAAGTGGTGCCCCCTGTCAGGCGGCCCGCGTGTGCGAGACGCACTGCTGGGCCGACCTGCTTCCCTTTTTCTCCTCTGGCCCATTTTTGTTTCCCGCGCAAGCCCATAATTTCAAATTCGGTTTAAATCATTTAGTTCAAATTCAATACTGATGCCAAGTTCAAAATTAAAAATAGGAAGATCTACTGAGCCAAAATTTATGAATTTAATATTGTTGGAAATCTTATGAAAATCTCTAACCAACTACACTGGTCTCAAACCTAGATTCATTATAGAACTCATAGTAAAAATAACAAGGCAGAGCCTTTTTCAAATCCAAACAATTATTAAAAATCAACCATAACTTATTTTTAGTTGATTCCAACTCTCATAATTCACATTTCACATACTATACATGAATATGTAAAAATATAGCATAGTTGTTACCATGATCATGGGCTAGAGCAAAATAATGGCTATGTGGCCATTTCTAGTTCATTTAAATTACCCCAAATTATTTAGCAAATGGTATGAGAAGTGTCCTCTCATTGAAATCCATGTCCCAAGTAGTTCAATATGAGGTAATGACCTTAGTCTATAGAACCTCATATTTGATTACTGGGTGATATTAATTGATGTCTTTAGTAGTGTTTAAATTGCATGAGATATAGAGTCTCATTTAAATCATTTTCCCAAATGGTAAATATGAAGTGTTGACCTTGGTCAACATGACATCATACTTATGATTTGAGGATATTAAATCTTAATAAGATTCAATGAGAGAAAATTAGTTCTCAAAGTAAATAAATAGAAACCCTAATAAATATTTCAATGAGAGGAAATCATTTTTCTTAAAAAGAAACCAAAGCCACCCACCATGTTAATAATGTTGTGATGCTAGGATAGCTTGTGTGAACCATTGGTGTGTTAAGTCTAGTACTTAAGCATTGTTTGGTGATTGTATACCTCGTATCCGTTTATAGACGCTAGTACCGAGGACTACCTGGAGGAGGAGGTCTTCTACGAGGAAGAAGAAGAAAACTTTGATCACTGTACCACTCAAGGCAAGCTATACTCTTGCAAGCTACCCTAATGCAAGCTCTACTTGAGCAAGGCACCAATACCATACTACTTTGTGTTTTACTTTCCAAGTCCTAGTTTTTATCTTGGAAAGCTTTTACTTTGATTATCAAGGTTTACTTTTATAGTTAACTTGAGTCTAGATATGGAGTAGTACAAGAACATCAAAGTTATCTTAGAGAGCTACAAGTTAGTTAGCACCCCTCATGACTAGTTGCTAGTGCTAAAACTAAAATTGACTACTCTAGATGGGAACATGTGAATCAACTGATTTTGAAAACCTTGGAATGATGAGTCATTCTATTGAAAGATTTTGAAGGTGAAAGTGATTTGAATGACATGGTGAATTTGATAAAAACTGATGATTCGATTTGGATGCGATACCATTCAAATTCTTGAGTACCCCCACAAAACCTGATTATGGGTAGGGCTTTAGCTGGAAATTTATGTGTCTTAGTATGGGTTCCCTCTAAACAAGCGTCATAGAGGTTATGCCAAGGCTGCTATCACCGTTGAAAGTGAAATGACGTGAAAAGAGTTGAATGTCCTACCCAAGCCCTGTGCAGTTCCCAGGATGGCAGATTGCTATCACTGGGAGGCCAAACTCATGGCGGAGGTGCCTATACTAGGGTATGTAAGTGAAAGGTTAATGGTTGATGATCCGCATACTAAGTATGATTATTCAGGGCTATGCCTGACGGATGTAATCAAATGTTGTGGCACAAGTGTGCAACCTCTGCAGAGTGTAAACCTATTTGAATAGCCGTGTCCGCGGTTATGGACGGTTGGATGGCCATACTGTTCCTTTATCAGATGATTTCTAAAAGTGAATAGTGAATTGAAAGGTGAATTTGACTTGATCACCACAGAGTTGTGGGAATGACACTAATGTTCCCACTTGAGTTAAGTTAGGCAAATGAAGAGTCTTTGATTACTAAATGCTTATGAAATAAAACTGGCTTTATGCAAATAAACCTAGAGCTTAGAACCCTCTTACTAAAATTGTTCGTACTTACACTAGTGTTAGTTTGCGAGTACTTTAAAGTACTCATGGCTGTGTCCCTGGCTATTCAAATGGCCAAACTATGAAGATGAGCAGCAGTATCAGGATGATGGACAACAGGATGTCTACGATAACTAGGATCGTCTCCTGACGTCAAGCGTTGCCTGTGGAATAGATGGACTTCTACTACGTATTTCCGCTATGTGTTTTGTAATTGATCCTTAGATCAACTGTTGTATTAAGACTGGATCATGTGATCCTTTGATGTAAGACTATTATGGGTTGTAATGAATGATGTGCTGTGATATGAACTTATTATGTCTCGCAAAAACAATCTTCCTGGGATTAGGATGTATGGCATAATAGGCATCTGGACTTAAAAATCCGGGTGTTGACAGCAGCCATTCTACCTGCCCTTCAATTTCCGCCTGGATCTCCTCTAGTGTTGGGATCCGGTTGAGAGAATTGCTGGAAGAGGCGGAAAAAGGGTGAGCTAATCTGATGTTGGAAATATTGGGCGGAAGGAATGCTATAGGCTCAATGAAAGTTTGGTTCTGGGCTATTCGGAGAGCTATAGGTAAACTTAGGTGAACTAGTGGACATTTTTCCGGTTGCATGCGTATATTGAAACGTTTGAGTAATCAGAACTAGCTGAGTTTGTCTTCAACGAGTCCGGCGAACTTACCGGCAATGGCGTGGCGGTTTCCCATGGCGCCGGCAAAGGTGAGGGTCGTCGAAGCGGCGTGCAAACCTCTAGCGATACCACGAAACAGCGACAGAGCTGATTTCCCGATCAACCATGCGCAGTTCGGGTCGAGGGAGACCTTGGAACGGTGGCGATTGAAGTTCTCCGGGGAGTAGCTCGTCGGAGTTGAGATCTGCTGGGCGGGGCTGACGCGAGGAGGAAGACGAAGTGGTGAGCGCGGTGAAAGAATGAGATTGACCGTGCGTGCGGGGGTATTTATAGACCTCACGCTGAGATTCATGAGCCACGTGTCCAAGGTTAAAAACGGTGAAATGGAAGCAGCGGTAGCTTAACTGCGCACCTCCGAAAATTTCGGCTGAACGATTCGCATCTCCAAAAATTTAGCGCGGGAAAAGAGGAAGTTGTGCGCGGTGTGGACAAAAAATCTGCTAAGTTACCGTTACAGAAGATCAAATGATTTCCGGTTGATTGAAGCCAGAAACGAGGAAGTTTTGGAAACTCTTCAAGATTCTCTTCGGATCCAGGTAAATGAAGTCGGAAGAATGATGAATCTTTGAGAACTTCAGGGGCTACTGTTGTGTGATACGTCCATTTTGCATCACTATTTTATATCATAATTTGATGTTATTCATTGATATATTTCATATTTAGAGATGATACTTATGTTATTTCACCTATTTTGCATGTTTCATGATTATTGGAGAATTACTCACCGGAGTCAGGATTCTGCTGGAAAAAGCACCGTCAGGATACAGTATTTCTGAGGATCAACAATTGACGGAAAATATACCGAAGCTCCTATTTTCGCTGAAGACGGAGCCAGCCAAAAGGAGGAGCTGAGGAGGGCCACCATGGGCCCCCCCATAGGCCGGCGCGGGCTCCACCCTGGCCGCGCCGCCTTGTGGGGAGGGGGCCCACGACCCCCCTCAGCCATCTCTCCTTCGCGTACTTCATCTCCCGAAAACCCTAAGGCGTAAGGAGGCATCGAGAATAGACAGAGCCGCCTCTGCGGGGCGGAAAACACCAGAGAGAAAAGAGCTCTCCGGCAGGCTGAAATCTGCCGGGGAAATTCCCTCCCGGAGGGGGAAATCGACGCCATTGTCACCGCCATCGAGGTGGACTTCATTGGGATCATCATCATCATCATCTCAACCGCCGACACCATCATCTCCAGCGCTGCACCTCGTCTCCGCTGTAACATCTAGGGTTGAATCTTGATTATTTCATAGGGGAAACTCTCCCGGTATTGATTACTCCTTGTTATTGATGCTATTGAGTGAAACCATTGAACCAAGGTTTATGTTCAGATTGTTATTCATCATCATATCACCTCTGATCATGTTCAATATGATGTCTTGTGAGTAGTTCGTTTAGTTCTTGAGGACATGGGTGAAGTCTAAATGTTAGTAGTGAACTATGTTGAGTAATATTTAATGGTTTGATATTTAAGTTGTGGTGTTATTCTTCTAGTGGTGTCATGTGAACGTCGACTACATGACACTTCACCTTTATGGGCCTACGGGAATGCATCTTGTATTCGTTTGCTAATTGTGGGGTTGCCGGATGATGACCCACAAGTATAGGGGGTGTATCGTAGTATCTTCGATAAGTAAGAATGTCGATCCCAACGAGGTGCAGAAGGTGTTGACAAGTAGTTTCGATGAAGGATTCACTGTAAATGCTCACAGACAAGTATTCGGGGG